>NW_015505345.1:192540-213337 GCF_001515645.1 Sinocyclocheilus grahami | reverse complement strand
CTTCTAAGGGTTCAAAGGGGGCATTGCATAAGCCCTCCAGAACCACAGCCAGGTCCCATGAGGGCACCTTAGTGCGCTGTACCGGCCTCAGCTTCAGGGTGCCACGGAGGAAACGAGTGATAAGTGGGTGTCTTCCCAGAAGCCGTTTGATAGCGCCGTTCAGAAGACGGAGATCTAAGATCGGACTCAACCCCTCATCCTTCTTCGGAACGATGAAGTAACAGCTGTAGAACCCGGACGCTCTGGGAACGACTGACCTGACTGCTGTAGCACCCTCACTTGAGGGGGTGAGCTCTCCCGTGCCATACCGTCGCCGGGCGGCAGCTGGGAATTTTGCTCGTCGGAGCTCACTGAGCCCTGAAGCACCGAGGGGGGCAGGGGTATCAGTGACTCTCCATGAGGGGACTGAGGAGGATCGGGCACCGTATACTGAGGTGTTAAGTAGAAGCGTGAGCAGGTGGGGCTGCCCTCAGGGGCCTGACGATGTTGGCGTCAGGACCGCTTAGTTGAGGTCCTCTTCGACAAAATAACGGTCCGCAGATCTGTCTTCAGTCTAGAAGACTCTGACTGAGAGAGTCACCCTGACCCCCGTTCTTTTTAAGGAGGGGTGCGGGTTGCAACGCTCTGTTTTTGTGACTGGCGATATGAGGAGCCTAACGGCTGGGGCTGCTCCCTGTCAGCAGCCCCATGGGCCTGGGAGCGACGAGGGAGGAGCCGTTGAAACGCCTCCGCTTGCTTTCTCGCCTCCTGGAACCTCTCGACGACAGTGTTAACTGCGTCGCCGAAAAGGCCAGAGGGCGAAAGCAGGGCGTCTAGGAGGAAGAATCTGTCCTTATCATGCATATCGGACAGATTCAACCACAGACGCTGCTCCGTAGCCACCATTGCTGCCATTGACCGGCCGATAGCTCTGGCCGTTTCTTTGGTGGCCCGGAGGGACAAATCTGTGACCCGACGCAGTTCAGCTACCACGTCGGATTCCCCCTCCTCCCTGTCATCCAGGTCCTTCAGCAGGTCAGCCTGGTACGCTTGTAACACCGCCAGGGTGTGCAAGCATGCGCCAGCCTGACCTGCTGCCGTATAAGCTTTCCCAACCAGACTTGATGTCAGCTTAACAGGCCTGGTGGGAAGCTTCGGGGCCTTCAGGGACGATGCTGAGGATGGGGAGAGATAGCTCGCGAGCGTCTGCTCCACCATTGGCATCGCCCCATATCCCTTCTCATTCAGCCCCACGATATTAGAATAATTAGAGACTGTGGGGCTATAGATACGGGAAGAATACGGTTTTTCCCATGATCTTGACACCTCGGCATGGAGATCGGGAAAAAACGGAAGGCCCCGTCGTGAAGGCTGTGACCTCGCTTTCAGGAAACGCTTGTCTAATTTTCTCGGCTGGCCAATCGATATTTAATTTGGCTACAGCACAAGTCACAACCTCCACGAGCTCCTCATATGCGAGGGACTGCGGTTGCGAGTCCACAGTCTCCTCTGTCTCGACACTCATCACCTCTACCTCCTCGGAGGAAGATAGATGAAGTGCCTGGCTCTCTCTCCGGGGAGAAGAAACCGCAGCACGGGCTTCCGAACCCTGAGAGAGAGCCGCAGATCTAGCGGGTGAGGACCAAGAAAA
Organism: Sinocyclocheilus grahami; assembly: GCF_001515645.1. Taxonomy (NCBI): domain Eukaryota; kingdom Metazoa; phylum Chordata; class Actinopteri; order Cypriniformes; family Cyprinidae; genus Sinocyclocheilus; species Sinocyclocheilus grahami. The sequence goes on along the minus strand of NW_015505345.1, from coordinate 211,707 downwards.
GGAAGAGTCCGTCTCGGATCCCTCCGCTAAATCCACTTGCGATACCCATGACAACAGTCTGCGCTATGCCTCGGCAACAGCGGGACCGCTGCCATAAATGTAAATCTCCAGGACAGGACTTCGCACTCCTTACTAGATACAATGTTACTCCTCTGTGGATTTGTCAGGAATGATAAATCAATGGGCAAGATGATACGCTATTTTGACTGTGATGTCCTCCTCAGTGCCTATAGTTGCTTAACCTCTAAAGCAAGGGAATTCAGCATGTTAAGAGGTCAAAGGTGAAAGCTGGTGGGGGCTTGATAAAGACCCTCACTGTTGATTAAGTCACATTTGGTCTGATGTCAATCTCAGTGTGTGTTGAAAACTAAATTTAAAATAGGTTCTCAAAAACATAAAAAAGGCAACAGTTTGAGTTAAAATAATTGTAAATGAACTTCAGTAAATGTACTGAGTGAACATAAAAGTAACATTTGATTTAAGACTTGTTTTGATTTCAGCAACAATTAGTTAATGAAACACCTTTTCACAGACCAACTTTTTTTTCTTCTTTATGAGGATGTGTTTTTGCCCTGTCCCCTAAATGCTATGTTGTTTTGAATCCATTTATTCAGTATATTGTTAGATTTTAGTTGATGTATTAGTTGATTTAATGTAATAAAAAGTCACGAATTTGTGTCCACCTTGTCAAGATCATATTTCCCCCTTTTAAAGTAATGAACTACTCCACAAATCAAATTATTTTAGAGTATTTCATAATGTCACAATGACATCATCCTTTTAAGAAGTGAACTTGTCAAAAACAAGTTAAAGTGTCATATTTATTATTTTTTTCATTTGTTTAGTTTTGTTTATCATTAGGAGATCATCTTAAAATGTCAGGCCTATAACCATGTTTTTGTATTTTGCACTGCTGTTATTTGAATATTTGCAGAATCCAGAAATACTTATAATTATTTCATTATGTATGTTATCCATACATAATTATATCCTAATATATTATACAAATTTATTATAATTATTAATTTAGCTAGAGATACACAAAGCAATTTATTACTACATTATTTTAGTCTGATTAAACGTTTAAAATGTATTTTTCAAACTGAAATATGTTTCATAAAATTACTCATTTACTTGATCTAAATCATTTTTACAGTGCACAAACATAGCTTGAGGATAAAAATAATGCAGTATTGAGTAGTGCATGATGTGACAAAAATAAATATTTTATAGGCTTTGTGGAATCCTCAATTACATTAACTTTCATTGCAGCAAAATCTCACATTTGTTATAGTCGATGGTACTTTACAATAAAACAAACAGACAGTACATATTTACAAATTTAAGAATATTAGACACGCTCACATTCACACACAGTCTCGCTCGTGTGGCCTGATGCTTCAGAGGAACATGTTGAACTCTCTCTGTCATTCAGAGCTGGCCCTGTGGTACACGTTTAATCTCTCAATCCATGTTGCCTGTTCCCTCTTACTTCATTACACTTCAGAGTACTCCTCACCCATTAATTTCCCCATGGACTCCTGCGCCTTACTACCAAACCTGGCAACTCGTGGCTGGAAGTGGATAAATGGAGAGACTCCCCTGCCCTCACAGCCAGAGGCGTTTAATAAAAATAGGGAAGTCTAACAAAAACTCGGTTGTGTGAGCACATAGGTGCTGTTCTGTATGCAAAGGCATTATGTATCACACATGAGATTGCTGCAAGGAAAAACCTCTTTCCTTTGAAATGCTTTGCGAAGTTATTCCCCCTGATTTATCAACCAAACGCTTTTACATGAATATAAATGATAAGTCTAGTGTTCTTCTCACCCGTGAGTACTGCAAAGCTTGGTAAATATAAGCATGGCCTTTCTCAAGGAAAGAGATTTCTCAAGGTACATCACTGGGCCATATATAATGGCCCCTGTAGTATGTTTCATTGTGTTACATGCCTGCTTGCGTAATGCTACGTCTCTGAGCTGAAAAACAAACTGTGACCCACTCCAAGGAGGTGACCCTCGCAAATGGGAAAAATCACAGTGCTCAGGTGTATTTATATTATTGCTTTTTTCCATACCCAAGGTTATGAATAAGGGATAAAGTATGCTCATATCATGTAGTTAGAGACAAATAAAAGTTTGAATAACTGTGTCTACATACATTTTCATGTTGGGCTTTGACAAGAAAATCAGCAACATAAATTGGATCTTGAGATTTATGTCATATTATATGTTTCATATTACATTCATGTATAGCACATAAAACCTAAAACAGTGTTGTTTAATACCAGTGAACAGCTTTGTGCAACATTTACACATTTTAAACCAATTTAATTTAATTTATTATTATTATTATTATTATTATTATTATTATTATTATGTTTATGTTTAGTACCAGCGGTGACAGTTTTGTTCATTGTTTAAATTTTTTAAATTATAAAATTCAATATAATAATAATAATAATAATTAATTTAATAACATTTCTTATTAAAATATATGTATTTTTACTATTGTAAAATGTATTCTGACTCTACATTTACATGCTGTATAATAATTTAAAGTGTATTATGAAATGTATTTATTCTCGCTCTCCCTAGCTAACTTCTCAATTCAGTGTCATTTTTCTTTTCCTTGCTTTGGTGGAGGGGATTCATTTAGATAGAGTGCAGTGAAAGAATCCAGCCAATAATATGGAAAAAAAGGCTTTTAGATAATGATCCACTTAAAGCAGCCCTATTAACATAATTTGATGCATATTGCTGATTGTAATTTAATTTAGTAGATAGGAAACCCAATTATGCATAGGCAAACTTTGGAGCAGAGTGAGTAAAATGTCATGGCGGTAAATTGACAAATTTATGATGATATTCACCAGTAGCATTTCAAAAGCATAACACCATCTCAACTATGGAATGACACAATGAAATGCTCTTATTATGAAATGAAAGCTTAGCACTTACATTACAGACAGACAGACAGACACAGACAAACAGATCTGCATATTTACCTAGAATAATGAATAATAGTGCAACTATAAAATATTTATTCCACAATTAAGCACTTTGGAAGTTGCTTTCACAATCCGATTGGCTCAAAAATCGAAGGGGGAACTCATGTTTGGATGGTCACAACGCTTCTGCTCAGAGTCCTTCATGAAGCAGATAGACATAAGACGACGCAACATGATCTGTTCGCAACATCCCTCTACAGCTCTCTTATTTCAACCACTACTATGAGAAACAACACTGCAGGCTAAGTCATAAAATCCATGCCATACCATGTGACAAATAATATCTAACTTTTATTAAGAAAGGGAAGCCAAGGCCTCTCGCCCTTTATTGATTTTCTACAGACTTCGGTGTGCACCCACAGCTAAGCAATCAAGCCACGGAGGAGAGCATCTCACAGAGTGGGACAGACACTATTAGACTGCCCTCCAACCATCAATATAAGGAGCAAGACTTCCACTCTGAGGTGAGCAGGTGTCAAGACCTAGACAAGACAAATTTGAGGATACATCTGTAACAAGTTTCCAGGAGGGTGGGAGGTGTGATCGCAGGAGCGAGTGTGGGAATATCACACTTTGCAAACGCTATAACACACATCTTATGTTAACACACTCACCTTTCATACACCGCAAAGAATAATTAAAAATATATTTGTCTATAATATGTATTATATACATGTAACAGAAAGTGTTTCTTCAACGATTACCTTTGAACGGTTAGAAAAATTCACTTAAAAAACACTTTTCACACAACAGTGTATTTTAGTTTTATTTGTTCACTCTTTTATCATATAACAATAATAATTATTATTTTAATGGTTAAATAGTTTTAAAAAATGTAACGAAATTATGAATTATCTGGAAATGAAACCCATATTTTCAGGTTATATTTACCAGGATTTTCTAGTCTTTTTGGAAACCAAGTACATGAAAAATATATATATTTTTTTTTTTGGGGGGGGTGGGGGATGTATTAGTAATTTGTTGGGCTTGGTAAAAAAGACAAGGGAATGATTGTCTTGAAAATCATTGAATGAAAAGAAAGAAAGAAAGACATCTGTATATTAATCCTTGTTTAGATTATTGCAATGCATCAAATCCAATATTTTTTGATAAACATTTCTATTTGACAATGGGACAGAAATGTATGCATAAAAAACATTTCAAAAGCAGCAAAGAAATAAATAATGAAGGCAATTAAAATATCCTTATTTTACATGTACTATGAACTTTGAAAGTATGCCTGACAAGAATTTTGCAACTTCACAGATTACAAAGTGACAGTAAAGACATTTATTATGTTACAAAATATTTCAATGTTATTTTGTATTCATAAAATACTCCTGGGGGGGGGGGGGTGTATCAGGGTTTCCACAAAAATATTAATCAGCACAACTGATTTTTTCTTGAGCCCCAAATCAGCATATTAGAATTATGTCTGAAGGATCATGTGACACTGAGGACTGGAGTAATGGCTGCTGAAAATTCTATAATTGTATTATCATAATATTATAATAGAAAGCAGTTATTAAAATAGAAACATATATTACTATTAATATTTTTGTGTTCAAATATATCAAAAGTATAATAAAAAGTATAATTTAATATTATAAGATAATATTAAGATCACAAAAGCAGAGATTGTACTGTGCAGAAAAAAGATTCTGATTCAGGATGAATCAATAAGATGAAACAGACATCTCACAGTGTTATATAGACAACATATTGCTGGCAAAGCCAGCAGTGTAATAAGATCTCTATTACTATAAGCTCCATGGCAGAGAGGAGAGAGAGAACAGCTCTTCCACTGGACAGGAGATGACAGCCCGAAAGATATATACCTCCAATCATCAATAAAGAGCCAGCACAGACAACTACTTACTCTCAGCCTAAGTAACTCGCAGAAAAGTTTAGATTCATAGGCCTGTACGTCATCAATCTGCTCAGAAACACTCAAACATACACAAAGACTATTTTTCATTACTTCATTCATACAATTTGCGACTCACTCTTGTCATTTTCATGCTAAATCATAGGCCTGCATCTACTTTTAATGCTGACATCAGTTTTAGTTATATTCTCAAGGCCAGCCTTAAAAAGCTTTCTCTACGTATATGTGCTCTGATTTACAGCACATATCACACATTGTTTCACTTGCTTGGTGTCAGTTCTTAAATGAACAAAAGGCAGCTTTACTGTCAACTGCTGATCTGTGGATTGAAATGGACAGCGCTGAACAGAAATCTGTCCATTAAACACGGACAAGCTGCCACTCCTCTACCTGAGCCCTTCAATTAAAATAACGCTTGGGTGTCTTAAATAAGTTCCTCACTGGGCTGTGAGGTCAAGAACATATATATCGCAACCTCATTACAAATCTCTTTGTGATGGATGATGTACATTTTTGAGAAAATTTCTTGTGAGTGATAGTAATATGAGGGTCACAGTGTAAGAGCATTAAATCAATGACTAATGTGACTCCATCACTCTGACTGACTCTTCAGTAAAGCCACTGATGATTTTGTTCTACATTTAATCTAGATTAAAAGGGAGACATGTACAGTATAAATGCTCATTGTGAGATTTGTAGAAACAAGAAGCTGTGTGTTCGGTGGTTCTGAGGTAATTACAAGGGAGAGAGTTAAAGACAGGGTAGGTGATTTTCGGAGAGGCTAGCAATGGCTAGCTAGCTTTGTAAGCATAAGATCCCACACTCTCTGCAAATCACTCTCCAAAGATAAGCCTCGATTTTTAAAACACATGAATGTGCACGGGCAGACCAGAGACTAACCAGGAACATGATGAAAGACGCGTTGGTGGAGGGTTGAATACAACGCTGTCCTCATGTCTCATTCACTGATAAGAAAACATTACAGTACAAAGTGAATAATATTACAATAATAACGCCTTCCATTCTTGCTCGGTCTGCAATATCGCAATGGAAAGCGCTGATGACGTATCATGTCTGCGTGAACAGGGTGCAAATACATAGGTTGACATGCAGGTAGGACAGCCTATCGTAACCCTTGGACCAAGGATTGGACAAACATTTTATGGTCCAACACCTTCCACAGATGATATAAATAGATATAAATACATTTATACCATTTAAATTAGTGATTGCTATCGAGATGTGAAGAGAATTTCTACCAGCATAACAAAAAAATGTTTTAAACCAAATCACCTACTCTGCCTTTAAATTGGTACTTTGTTTAATAGCATTCTGTGGAAATGAATTTTAAAACATTTTTGGAACAAAATGGTTGAGCCCTTCCTAAGGAAAGTGTCATTACTATATTATGTATCCTGGATACATACAACTAATTAATACTGTCAGATTTAATAATGTAAAAATTTGAGGTTACATTTTATTTTAAGGTGTCCTTGTTACAGTGTAATTATACACTTAAGTAATGAGTAATATTAATTAACTACATGTACTTATTGTATGGTAAGGGTTAGGATTATGGTTCGGCCTATGGTTACTTGCATGTAATTATGCATAATTAATTGTTATTATAATAGTAAGTACATGTAACACATGTAACAAGAACACCTTAAAATAAAGTGTTACCAATTTTAATTTTAAAAATATGGTAGGCCAATAATAATCAAAATAAAAAAGCAAAGACATTCCCAATTACCTATCTTTTTAAAACTAATCTGACCTGGTTAGTAACAAACTAATATACACAGTAGCTTGTTAAAATAAGCTATAACGTTCTAATCATCAATCAATTCTACAAAAAATAAATAAATAACACTGTTTCCAAAAAATATATCCAGAGCAAACATTGTCAGCTGTGATAATAACAAGATATGTTTCTTAAGCCCTAATCAGCATATTAGAATGATTTCTGAAGGATCATGTGACACTGAAGACTGCATTAATTAAAAATAAAGATTCCAAAACGTTTCAGTCAATAGAACATCTTTTTTTCTTAGTGTGAAGAACATTTTAATAATCTAAATAACCCTTTTCCACTACAAAAAAAGGTTAAAGCTTCTTCATGGAATCAAATAAGCCAATTATTAAGAACCTTTGTTTTCAAGAATGTGGAGCAACGGCTGCTGAAAGATTCAGCTTTGCCAACTCAAGAATAAATTATGTTTAAAAAAACTGTTATTTCAAATTATAATATTTCACAATATTCTTTATATGAGTCACAGTATTTTTGATCAAATAAATGCAGCCATGGTGAGCACTTTCAAAATCGTTTGACCCCAAAGTTTAGGAATTTCATGAATTAGGTATCAAAATGCACAGTGATTCACTCAAATCTGGAGGTGCCGTATCACTTAACTCGGCAATGTAAAGTTGCCTTTGGAATGTTATTTTCTTTAATTACAGCTGGGCTCAGATTTAATTAATCTCCCAGCCGTGAAACCATGACGATGTTATTAAGTTAGTAGGGATCTGCATTCTGTGTTTGTCTAGCAGTAATGAGCTTGATGATGCCAACAAAATGGCCTCTCATCACATGCTGTGACGAAGACCCACCGCTACCACTGCAAACATCTGAAGGAAGAGAAAAAGAGTTGGAAGAGAGACCATCACACCATCCAGATCAGATGTTTCACTTATAAGCAGAATCAGAAACTTGCTTTCTCTGTCACATCCCAGAGGAAGTACAAGAGGATAAAGCCAACATGAGTCACCCTTACTCCGGTCACTCCACGCAATCAAAGCTCCCATCACAGTGTGTGCCAAATTAGCTAAATTAATCTTCTCCTTTCACTAATAGCATCAATAAACACCAGTGTCCTTTCCATCCAGGCTGAATAAGACGCCAAAGAAATCGGATTCAGGATTCAGCCTCCCCCTCATTTTAATAATATTACCAGCAGCCCAAAATGTTTTAATGCATTCATGAGCATGGAGGTGATATTTGGAGCTGGATTGACCATGCATGTCCTAATACAAGGAATTGAGACTCTCCGGATGAGGAAAACATTGCCTGGTAGGAGATAATTAGCTCTCATGGCTTGACAAATGGGCTGATACCTATGTGCATACATGGCTAAGATGGTCGTATATGGTGTCTTCATTAACAGGCTTGGTGTGGCGTCTCCCTTTGTAATATATATAAATATTTATCGGTCCACCTCCTGAGCGGAGACAAGCTATCATACCCGACAGAACACACATATACTAATTACACCCCAAGCAGAAAGGAAAAGCGGAGCATAGGTTTCATGCGAGCAGGAGGGGAAACTGGGGCACCTGAAGGGAAATCTAAAGAGAAATGTTATTTATGTGTATTTTCCTTTCATTTCTAGAGCAGTGAGGTTTGCCTTTTGTACATACTGTACACAACAGAGGAAAGGACAACATTTATCTTTGTATGTGGGTCAATAAGTCATGCTTTGAGAGTGCCAGTAAGGCCTACAATGTGTAATTTGTCAAATATAACCAGAAATATGCTATTGAAATATTGATAACAGGTGGGGGGGACAGGTTAATTTTTTTCTTTATTTTATAGATTTTTTTTAAATACATTTTTCGTAATTAATAGTATTTACATTTTTTGTATTGTCACTGCCATTTACTTGATCATTTTTTTCACTTGCTAATCTTTGTTACATTACAATACTGGTGCCATGAGATGTAATGTTATAAAATAATTATAATTGTGAATATTCAAAATTATTGTTATTATTTTAATTGTATATTTATTTTATTATTTATATAGTCATAGTGTCCATTTTTAATATTCTATATTATTATTATTATTATTATTATTATTATTATTCACTTACATTCTAGAGTTTCCTATAATATATTGTGCACACTGTGTACCAACTGTGGACAACAGACCCATGTTTTGGATTCATTTTTACCTAATGTTAGCTTTATAATGTTAACATTTAATTCAAAATGATTGTCTAATAATGTCAACACATCCACATCCATCAAAATTAGCAACATTTTCCAAAGATAAAAAGTGTTTGACCATAAGCATCCTCAGATGGCACAAATAAACAAAGTAACATCAAATCTGTCTGCAAAGTCAAAGCAAGACGTCTCTGTGAGTGTCTCTAAGTGATATAGATTTATACATGATGCAAGAGTTGAGTGATCGGCTATTGGCAGTGGATCGGAGATAGATTATTTAGATGGTTTAAAATAATGCGGTTTATGAAGGATTCTTTTGCTAAAGCTGTATAATCACTCTCTGTTGGCACTGCATGTGTGTGCACCATCAGAACTGTAGAGCTCATTAGGATGACTATAAAGCGTAAATATTATAATATTTACAGTAATCCCGTTGTAACTGGTTAAGTCTCTTTAGGATGCTTGGTGGATGATTGTTGGCACTGCTTTATAATCATGCTGCTTTGGAGTAAAGTCCTCTTAGGTTAGATCTTTTAATGTGATGCTAAAATGCTTTATTTTATAATAATGCTTTATCAGAATTCATATGCACATTTTTTACAGATCTCTTAATCTACTCTAAAATATATTAAATGCAATTTCTATACATACTGTGAGTTTAATACACATGATGGCCACCTTTTTTGTTTTTAAGACAAAAAGCCTAATTAAAAGCCTGAAATTCTGATTGAAATGAATGATTTTTCCTTTTCTTTATCATTTATTTGTCATTGAACAATTTGTGTTAAATAAATAAATAAATACTACAATTAAATTGTCTGATTTACAGTGATTTTTGTTTAAAACATTACACCCATTAAATCAAGGAGGTTGAGTTTGAGGGTTATGCCTTCACAATTAAAGCTTTCTTCTGTGGAGAAACATCCAGTCGAAGATCAAATTAAAGCTGCTGAAAGAAATAAAAGTAGATCATGCTTAAATTGCTTTCAATTATCTTTAATCACCTACAAATGAAAGGCAAGAAAAATTACCTTGAATTCATTACCTTAGCTTTTCCATTAATTACTCACACTCTTTAAACTCAGAACTCATTAAAAGGAGAATGTGTGTGTGTGTGTGTGTGAGAGAGAGAGAGAGAGAGAGAGAGACTCTGTTAGCCTAAATTAATTTAGATATTTGAAATTACATTTCTGGTCATAATCTCATACTGTATATTGAAAAGATACATTACCAGAACACAGCAAAATCAAATCCATCAGCTCTGATGTGTGTTATTAATTGTCAGAGGCGATGAGATGCTGCTAAACCTGCTTCTTTCTCCACATCACTTCCCCTCATTTATTTTGCAGTGTGTAATTCTATTTATAAATGAACATCTTATTAAAGGAAGACGAGAAAAATTAGCCACTGTTCCCTGGATTGGTCACAAAGAAACAAAATGAGCCGTCTAACCCATAGTGACATTTACAAATTACCTGTTAATTTCAACTGAGGTGAGGGATGACAGCACTGAGCTGCTGTGACAGAACAGGAACTCAAGGAGTGTCAGGTCTGTCGTGTCCAAGAATCCCAGCCGTCTTCGTTAAACGTGCCCATGCTCAACTCCCATTTTACCTCCCAACCTGCAGACTACTGTCTTTCGGGCCTCTCGTGGAGACAGGACTGCATTGTTTTCTAGAAGAAGCCTGGCAATCAAAATTCAGCAGGCCTTGGCGTTGGCTGCTTGTGGCTATGCATGTGTGACAGCATGTGAGTGTTTATATACTATGACAGAGCCAAGTTCTGGCTTTGGCGTGCATTCTCACATCCAGTCCTCCGGCCCGCTCCAACTCTGCTTAGAGTAGCACTGAGGTGAAATGATGAATAGTTACAATCAGTCTTGTTTTAGCAGCTGGAGCTCCAGAGGATAGCAGCCTCTCCCCGAAAGATGGAGAAACATGGAGAGAGAGAGAGAGAGAGAGAGAGCATTCAATGGTGGTTTCACCCAAATCCAAGGTGAGGTTGTCGACTTAATGCAGTGTCACCTTGCCTCTTCCCATCTCCATTGATGAATAGCCCCCCTGCCCCATGGGCAGCCGGTGGGCAGCTTTATACAAACCTATTTGAAATTAAGCATTTTTAAAAAACTGCGTACATAGAGACAAAACGCACAATATCCTGGCATGCCCCTCCCATTCTCTTCTCTCCCCATCCTGAAACAGACACATTAGGGAATAGGAAAAGCATGCCAGCCAGGTGACATTTGAATTGAATGCTTCCGTAATGGATGCCATCTTCCGCTGACCTCCATTTAGCTGGAGGAGCTGTACCAGCAATGCTTTTTTGTTCAGGTCACATGCAAGGAGAGGACATCATGTCACAGCACTTGCAAATTTACGCTACTGAGTAGAACATGAGGATTTGGGACAGGGGGATGCAGACATGAAAGTATGGGAACAAATGATGAGGAGTTTAAATTATGTTGTCAATCAATTTGAGCAGTGGTTCTCAGTTCAAGGCCCTCAAAATAATCAAATTCAAAACAATCATTTAGTATTTCAAATTATTTTTAATTCAGACTTCAAGGAGTAGTTAATGACATTCTAAGAAAATAACTGGTTAAAGGGATAGTTCACCCAGAAATGAAAATTCTCACCCTCATGTTGTTACAAAACCCGTAAGGTTTAATACCTTCGGAATACAAATTAAGTTATTTTTGATTAAACCCTGGAGCTTTCTGACCCTGCATAGACAGCAACACAACTCCGCTGTGCCCTGTTTACAATCACATAAAAAAGTCTTTGTGAACATGTTTTGACATAGAGGATAACTTGCAATCTTTTACCCAGCCTTACTTACTGTATTTTAACCAGAATATACAGACAATGAACTAAGAGAGATGGATGTTCTACGTCAGAACGCTGGCTCTTGCGTCAGCAGCACGACACACATGTGCCGTGGATGTGCGTCGAAGACTGACATGGAAGAGAAGAAATTGTTGAATGAAGTTGTTGTTTTTGTTTTCTTTGCATGAAAAAAGTATTCTCATAGCTTTATAAAGTTACGATTAAACCACTGATGTCACATGGACTATTTTAACAATGTCCTTACTACCTTTATGGGCCTTGAACATGTAAGCTGCATAGCTGTCTATGCAGGGTCAGAAAGCTCTTGGATTTCATCAACAATATCTTAATTTGTGTTCTGAAGATGAAAAAAAATCTTACAGGTTTGAAATGACATGAGGGTGAGTAATTAATGACAGAATTTTCTGTTTTGGGTGAACTATCCCTTTAATATTTTTAAGTATAAAAAGTATATATATTTTTATATAACAAAGCTCTCTGTTTGTCTGTCTGTAAGGGGTGTAAAACCTTAATATTTTATAAACATTTTGACAATGTTTTGTCAAGCTCTCATTCAAAGTTTGTCTCAAACAACCTTCCTTTTTCAATTAAACTGATTAAACATTGAAGTTACATGAATTTCTTTGAATTTCAGTTTATTTTATTATTTGCTACCTCAATTCAAATTCAGGAGTTGAACTGGAGTGATCAATTATCAATTCAGCTCTGAATGGCACAACCCTGCTACACAATACAAGTCTTTATTATGGTTCACACAGCACCCAATATCTACAGTCCAGTTCAGTCAAGTTGATTTATTTAGTTATTTTAATTTTTTAAGTGTCTTTTAAGTGTTTTCTTTGTTATATATATTTGAAGTGTTTATATTATTTGAATTAAGTTGAGTTTGTTTTAAATTATAATCATATATGACTATTTTAAATGTTATTATAACTATTAAAGTCATGTAATTATTCATTCATTTTCAGCCCACATGGAAATTTGCTCAGGCCCCGTGGTAGACCCCACCACTGAAAACCACTGAATTAGAGTGATTCCCTTCAATGACCAAACATGAAAGAATATGATAAATTGGGCTGTGAGATGGTCTTGTCATCATGGCTGGTTTCACTGGTTTTGGGTCTCCGAGATGTTTATTGCCATGTGACTTGTTTAGAGGATCATGCAGTCAGGCGGGCTCTGAGAGAGAAGAGGGTGGCCTGGCCCGGTCATTAAGAGCATTGTGCTATGTTGGCCCTGAAGGTCACCCTGCTCTCTAATGATGTGTCCTTGGTGCCAGTGCATGGATGGGACGCCGTGGGGTCAGCAACTCCTCTGCAATCTAACCACTCATGTATGTGGTGTCCTGTTTCCACAGCTCCACCCTGACCTCCTTCCAGAGCACTGGTCTCAGGCTCTTCTCCCAAACGCCACTCGTCTAGGGGGAAACTAATGAGAGAGAGGCTGGAGCACAGGCCCTAATGGGCCTCAGTGTTCTAGCTTCAGGCAGGGCAACTGAAAATGAGCATTTAACCACAGCCAAAGTAATTGAAAAAATTACAAGCCGTACAAACATGGCACAGCGCAGTGCCACACAATCACGCACTTGTACAGTGCTAGCTGCAAATTATTCTGATTATTGCCATCTCCTGATTTCCGACGATCCTCTCTTTCAATCCCTTTCTTTCATCTCCTTCTATTGCAGGGGATAAAAACGAAGAGGGCCGTTAGAAAGGGATACAGATTTGAATCAAGCAAATTGAATCAGACTGTGGTGCACAGGGAGCTTAGAGAGAGCATTTAGATTGTGGTAAATGCCTCAAAGTGACACATGCTGCAGAAATCGGGTAAAAAGCACCAAATCTGACCAGCGCCATCTCTTCCACCAGGTATTCCTAGAGCGATTCATTCCTCGATCCTGTTTTCATCTGCCTATCATCTTCACTCTGTACAGTATATCAAAGTAGACTGAGCTGTTGTGCTGTTTTCCACAGGTTTAACTTTGCTCACAGCTCCACCTGCTTGTCGTTTATTGATACTGACTCACTCAAAGCCCAAGCAAATGTGTCCTCTGAAGTTATTAGGACAGACAGGATGGATCAGTAATGCTGGCCTTAAACAAATCAACTGAACTTCAGAATATTCCACAAAGTGCATCCAGCACAACATATAGTCAGCTGACCTCAAATTGCACTTATTTTTTGAGTGGGAAACCACTCTCGGGTTGTTTTACTTGATGCCAGAGCTAATATTATCCCAACATCAGTGCAAGAGATTCATACTGTTATTAAAATCATTGTCATCTGATTGGATGAGCCACTTCTGAAATGCCTAATGAGGTTGTGATCATTTCATGTTCAGGCTGAAGGATAATGGACGCATAACTTTAATAAAACATAATCTCTTGAGTGCTAAGGGCACCGGCTCAAATTCCTGCCCACAAGGGAAAACAATAATGCTCATGATACCGAAATGAAATTGACATGACCCTGCTTGACCCCAAAATGAACAATCCTTGGACACCAGCCTGCCCTTCAAGCTCATGGCTTCATCTCTCAAATGAGTTCTTTCCTGACAAAAGTATCAAACCCAGGGATGAAACTTCTCAAGCCCATTTAGAATCTAATGCTGGTCATTTGCAAGGACACAATCCTGCTTCTCATTCCACTGCTGGGTTCTGTAATTGAGAGGACTTAGTTCCACTTAATGATGTGGGTCTGAGACCTGGTTTTTAATCACGAAAATTGCGTTCCAAAGCCATCAATGACTTCCCGAAGAAGGCTGTTTATGCAAAAGAAGAAAAATAATTACCTCAGCAGTTAATGTGGGACCCTTACATTTCACACCTAGCTGCAAATCCCACCTTTCAACAGTCAACTTTTTCCCCCTCCTCTCATCGGTTCAAAACAAAGAGCCCTTGTTCTGCTGCCAGACAGAAAACCGAGTTCTGTAAGCAGCTCTGTGGTGAAACAGGTGTAGTTTGGATCTCTTTCTGTTCCCACTCATTGCATATGTGCCTTCATTAGCAGGATAGGAAGAACCCCGACATGCTGACTGGGCCGTCTAATTTGAGTGTCCGAAACGGAATACTTTAAATTATAATTTCGTCGGAGCGTGAGAGGGCGTCTGCGGCTCTCTTAATTTGAAGCAGTCTGCGAATGCGAATTTGAATTAATAATCCAGAAAATTGATACTACCTCTCACTGCACGGGTTCTAGTATTGACTTTCCCTTCCTCTGCCCTCTGCCTTCTGCTTCCCTCTCTCTCTCTCTTGCTCTCCTCTCGGCCTCTGCGGGGTCTTCATTACCACAAGATATAGACATAGCTCTGTTAAGCCCACCGAGGCTGGGTGCTCTAATGAGGGGTAGACTCATCACGCCGGGCACCAGTTCACTGCTCTCAGGCAAACTTACTGCCACCAAAATTCTTTTAATATTCTGAAGAATGTAGAGTACTACAGTTGCCAGGGAAACCAGAGGTCACATGGTCACAAAGGTCTGGGGCTTCCAGTCGAGTAGCCAGAATGCCTCTGATGATGATTTATTCAAGCTTAGTTCAAAATCTGCAATCCCCTACTCCCCCCCACCCCACTCTCCTCCCATTCCCACTTCATTGCTTTAATGTAGCCAGAGCCTCATTCATAACTGTCAAGAACCTATCCATCTGGACCGTGGCTTATTTAGTCCAATAATTATACATACAATGCATTGTCCACAGTAGAAGGAAGTAAGCGAGAGAGAAAAGGTGGCAATTTAACTACTTTTGACTTGCAGATTATGATTCTCAGGGAAATAAGGGTGGTAATCTGTAGGTGATCCACCCCTACTGGGGTTTTCTGCAGATCTCAGGCAACGCCGAGCCGGCTGCGGAGGCCTGACCCTGTGTTTGAGCCTCGACCTCAGAGCTGAGAGCGCAGGGTGATGGGACAATAGAGGGAGAGGAACAGAGCCAGAGCCATGCAGTATTAATAAAGTGTTGAAATACACAGTGTGTGGAGCAAATCATCCCCTGTAGATCTCAATGCTGCTAATAACTTATATATGAAGATCGGGAGTGTATGTAAAATAATGTTAAATTGATTGAATGTAAAATAAAATAAAATTCTGACATTTTTACATTGCATTGCTGTTTTTCCCCCCTTTGGTACATAGTGGCAAATAGTAGATAGTTTTGAAGAATCTTTAAACAACTTTTAGAGTACTGATGACATCTGTCAATCTCCTAAAAGGACAGAAAATACCGTAAAATCACCATAAATATTCACGCCTAT
Organism: Sinocyclocheilus grahami; assembly: GCF_001515645.1. Taxonomy (NCBI): domain Eukaryota; kingdom Metazoa; phylum Chordata; class Actinopteri; order Cypriniformes; family Cyprinidae; genus Sinocyclocheilus; species Sinocyclocheilus grahami. The sequence continues at coordinate 195,769 of NW_015505345.1, read as the reverse complement.
AAAATCATAAAATCAAAAAGTTGTCTTAAGTCTTGGACAAGTCTTCTGAAGCTATTTGAAATTGGTGCATCAGCATCATTGATACTGTTACGGGGCGAACGAGACAAGAGACGTGTGAATCCATTTGCAAAGCTTTATTCATTAGCATGGTCAGAAACAGGCGAGGGTCAGACAATGGCAAACAGGTATATTGAGGGCAAGACACAAGAGTAGTCCAGTGAACGGGCGTGGTCGATCCAAACAGGGTAATCCAAAGGGTTAATCCGAAACACAGGCGATAGTCCAGTCAATGGGTAAACAGTATCTGAACAGGGCAAGACGAGAGGATAATCCGAAAAAACACAGGCAAGAATCAAAACACGAGAAAACAGGCAAGGCAAGACTTTGGCTAGACTATGGAAACTAAAACTAGAAACTTTGACAGGGAACTGGCTCCGTAAAGTAGCTATCAGCTGAAACAGTGAGAAACGCAAACAATACTCGGCAGTTTGAGTGAGTCTGAGTGAGTTTAATATAGTGTGTGTGTGATTGGTTACAGCTGTGTGCAATTCCCAGCAATGGATGATGGGAAATGTAGTCCGTGGTGACGTGTAACAGTCTGTGTAGTGAGAGAGTCAATAAGATGGACAAGTGACCTCTGGTGGCAATCGGACAGAAGTCCATGAACAGGATTCGTAACATATCCCCCCCCCCCCCCCAAGGAGCGGCGTCCAGACGCTCCTTGGAGCAAAATCCCACCAGGCCGGAGCAGACGGAGCAGGAGCCCACCAGGGCGGAGCAGACGGAGCAGAAGCCCACCAGGGCGGAGCAGATGGAGCAGAAGGCCACCAGAGCAGAGCAGACGGAGCAGAAGACAACCTGGGTGGAGCAGACAGAGCAGGAGCCCAGCAGGTCAAAGCAGACGGATCAGGAACCCATGGCAGAGACTGGGACCTGGGGAAAACTGAGACACAAGAGACAGACAATGCAGATATGGCCTCAATGACCGAGGCAGGGAACACAAAAAGTTTATCAAAACTTTTCCTGGTGACAACTGAACGGGCAGACAGTTCATCAAAAGGCTCAATGACTGAAACTAGACAGACGGACAGTTCATAATCGGGTCCATTGACTGGAATAGGATAGACAAACTGTTCCCACTCAAGCTCAGTCTTTGAAACTGAACAGACAAACAGTTCAGAATTAGACTCCTTCATAGGAACAAGACAGAAAGATTGTTCAAAATTAGACTTATTGAGGGAAATGGGACTGGCAGATAATTCAGAAACAAATTCATTAGTAACATTAGAACAGACAGACAGTTTAAAATCAGACTCGGGACTGACATAAAGTTCATTAGACATATTACTTGAAATGGGGCCCAAAGATAATTCAATGTTAAGAGTATTGATTATGGCTTACCGGGCTGACACTTCACACTCAGATTCATTAGACGATCAGATAGTTCACTTGTGGCCACTCTGGCAATGACAGGGTTAACAGCACATACAGAAAGTTTATTTACGGCCTTAGTGGCCACGACAGGCAGGGTTGAGAGTTCCCAAATGGCCTTTACAGCTGGGACGAGACAAGACACAAGTTCATGTTTGACCTCCGTAGAAGGCTCAGGACAAAACAAGAGTTCAGGGGCAGCCTTTCTGGCTGTGACAGGACAGGCTGGAAGTTCACTGACAGTCTCCTTGACTGCAACAGGACAAATTAAGAGTTCAGAAACGGCCTTCCTAGCCATAATGGGACAGGCAAAGAGCTCAGAAACGGCTTCCTTGGAAATGACAGGCTAATTTGAGAGCTCATGGTCGGCCTTATTGGTCATGGCAGGGCAAACAGTGAGTTCAGGAAAGGCCTTGACAGGTTCAGAGCAGGACAAATGTTCATAAGTGGGTACCACTGACACCTCTGGAGGTTCTGCAGCGGATGCCGCCACCTCTGGAGGTTCTACAGCAGTACCAACAGGAAACAGGGAGAGTTCATTAACATTCTCCTTAACAGGACAGTTACGGAGTTCAGCAATGGTCCCTTTAACCGCGACAGGACAGACTGAGAGTTCATAGACGGCCTCCATAGCCGTAACAGGACAGACAGAGAATTCACAGGCGGCCTCCATAGCCACGACAGGACAGACAGAGAACTCATAAATGGCCTCCTTGGCCGTAACAGGACAGTCAGAGTTCATAAACGGCCTCCTTGGCTGTGGCTGGGCAGGAAGAGAACTCATAAACGGATACCACTGACACCTCTGGAGGTTCTGCAGCAGTAACATCAGGAAACAGGGAGAGTTCAGTAATGGTCTCTTCGACCGCAACACAACAGGCTGAGAGTGAATTGTGGGACGCCACCACCACGTATATGCAGGTGGTATATGCAGCCCAAACACACCATAAAGCGATCCCCATAAAGGGAAGGGCTTCAGACAGGGGAATCAGTTCAGGAACAGAAAGGCCAGAGTGAGTGGATTTGGGGATACCAGCTGCACCTGCTGACACCAGTGGTGGATCCTCCATGCTGGATGCCAATCAGGAATACTGGCGAACTTACCTCAGAGATATGGGTGCAACAAACAGGAAGTGACATGACTGAATGATCAGCTGCAACATGACGAGACTCTGGATGCTCAGCTGCAACGAGACGAGACTCTGGGAGATCAGCTGAGACGTGACGAGACTGGGAGATCAGCTGAGACGTGACGAGACTCTGGAAGATCAGCTGAGACGTGACGTTACTCTGGAAGATCAGCTGAGATGTGACGTGACTCTGGACGATCAATTGTGACGTGACGTGACTCTGGACGATCTGCTGTGACGTGACGTGACTCTGGACGATCAGCTGTGACGTGACTTGACTCTGGATGATCAGCTGTCACGTTACTTGATTCTGGACAATCAGCTGTGATGTGACATGACTCTGGACGATCTGCTGTGACGTGACGTGACTCTGGACGATCTGCTGTGACGTGACGTGACTCTGGACGATCTGCTGTGACGTGACGTGACTCTGGACGATCTGCTGTGACGTGACGTGACTCTGGACGATCTGCTGTGACGTGACGTGACTCTGGACGATCTGCTGTGACGTGACGTGACTCTGGACGATCAGCTGTGACGTGACTTGATGCTGGACGATCAGCTGTGACGTGATTTGACTCTGGATGATCAGCTGTCACGTTACTTGATTCTGGACAATCAGCTGTGATGTGACATGACTCTGGACGATCAGCTGTGACGTGACTTGA
>NW_015505345.1:162840-192463 GCF_001515645.1 Sinocyclocheilus grahami | reverse complement strand
GACTTGACTTGGGAAGACCAGCTGTGACTTGACTTGACTCTGGAAGATCAGCTGTGACGTGATGTGACTCTGGACGATCAGCTGTAACAAGACGTGACTCTGGACGATCAGCTGTGATGTGACATGACTCTGGACGATCAGCTGTGACGTGATTTGACTCTGGATGATCAGCTGTCACGTTACTTGATTCTGGACAATCAGCTGTGATGTGACATGACTCTGGACGATCAGCTGTGACGTGACTTGACTCTGGATGATCTGCTGTGACATGACTTGACTCTGGACGATCAGCTGTGACATGACTTGACACTGGACGATCAGCTGTGACGTGATTTGACTCTGGATGATCAGCTGCGATGTGACTTGACACTGGTATGGCAGCAGTGACATGACGGGGATTTGTTATTGCCGCCATTTTGTAAACAGGCTCCGCTGTCATCGTCATTATGTGAGCACGGTCCCATGTAGCCGCCATTACCGGCACGGGCGCGATGCCACTCTCTTCCTCCGCAACACCCACAGTAAACAAAGAGCCAACAGTCAACAAAGTATAATCCATAAACCAGCTGTGACATGACTTGACACTGGACGATCAGCTGTGACGTGATTTGACTCTGGATGATCAGCTGCGATGTGACTTGACACTGGTATGGCAGCAGTGACATGACGGGGATTTGTTATTGCCGCCATTTTGTAAACAGGCTCCGCTGTCATCGTCATTATGTGAGCGCGGTCCCATGTAGCCGCCATTACCGGCACGGGCGCGATGCCACTCTCTTCCTCCGCAACACCCACAGTAAACAAAGAGCCAACAGTCAACAAAGTATAATCCATAAACTGAGCGAGTGACGAACGCGGACCCTCGCGTCTAATCTCAGATCGTAGAGGTTGATTAATGCCATCACAAAAAACTCTATCAAAAGACAGTCCAGTAAATCTGAATAGTGCGCAATGGCTACATATTCTCGAATATAGTTCTCCAGCGATCGCGGGCCATGTTTAAGAGCTAATAATATTCGTGTTGTGTCCATACCTGGCCAACGTTCCTCTGAAAAGCTGCTGGATCCTTGTATGGCTGAGTATTCTGTTTCGGGGCGAACAAGACGAGAGATGTGCGGATCCATTTGCAAAGCTTTATTCATTAGCATGGTCAGAAACAGGCGAGGGTCAGACAATGGCAAACAGGTATATTGAGGGAAAGACACAAGAGTAGTCCAGTGTGTGGGGTGTGGTGTTTGGTCATGTTTGGTCAATATTAAACAAGGACTTGATCATCCTGTAAGTGTAACTGTAAGTGTAACTTACATCCTGTAAGTGTAACAGCAGCAATTGCCAGGCCTTTCTGATTTGTAAAAAATCTTTTTTTTACAAGCATTTGTAATAATATGTAATGTACATAATTTGTTTATTTTGTATTAGGTATATTGAGGGCAAGACACAAGAGTAGTCCAGTGAACGGGCATGGTAGATCTCCGGCAAACAATGTCCAAACAGGGTAATCCAAAGGGTTCATCCGAAACACAGGCGATGGTCCAGGCGAGGGGTAAAAAGTATCCGAAGAGGGCGAGACGAGAGGGTAATCCGAAACACAGGCAAGAATCAGAACATGAGAAAACAGGCAAGGCAAGACTTTGACTACACTATGGAAACTAGAACTAGAAACTTTGACAGGGAACTGGCTCCGTAAAGTAGCTATCAGCTGAAACAGTGATAAACGCAAACAATACTCAGCAGTTTGAGTGAGTCTGAGTGAGTGTAATATATTGTGGGTGTGTGTGTGATTGGTTACAGCTGTGTGTAATCAGTGCAATGGATGATGGGAAATGTAGTCCGTGGTGACGTAACAGTCTGTGTAGTGAAAGAGTCAATCTGATGGACGAGTGAACTCTGGTGGCGATCGGACAGAAGTCCATGGACAGGATTCGTAACAGATACCATGTAACAATGGTTCCCCTTCAGGAAATCGAGCTGCATAAAAAATGCTTTTGGAAAACCCCTGTGTGCCCACGCTCTGAATCAAATGTGAAATCAGTCCAATGGAATGGCGAAACGTCACAGGCGGAGTGACGTAGAGACCAGAGAGCTTAAAATGTAATCAGTGCAATGGATGATGGGAAATGTAGTCCGTGGTGACGTAACAGTCTGTGTAGTGAAAGAGTCAATCTGATGGACGAGTGAACTCTGGTGGCGATCGGACAGAAGTCCATGGACAGGATTCGTAACAGATACCATGTAACAATGGTTCCCCTTCAGGAAATCGAGCTGCATAAAAAATGCTTTTGGAAAACCCCTGTGTGCCCACGCTCTGAATCAAATGTGAAATCAGTCCAATGGAATGGCGAAACGTCACAGGCGGAGTGACGTAGAGACCAGAGAGCTTAAAAGCGCATCCGAAACAAGCAGTGTTAGCTTCTGTGTTTTCAGCAAGCGCTCTGTGTGAAACGTGTCAGTCTTATTTACTGTTGTTTGTATTAGCAGTGCATAATCACCTCTATATGGCGAGCTAAACAGACAGCACTTTAGATCATATGTTCTTCTCTGCCCATGCTAAACATTACGGGTGTGAATGCACGTGATCGTTGTGTTGTTGTTTGTGAGCAGAGCAGCTACACCTCATCATACGGTGCCTGTCTCTCCTCAGTTCCCTCAGGAGACTGGCCTGTCAACCCTGCCACCCCCCGGTGTTTCAGGGCACAGCGGGCTCCAGCGAGCGCATCTCTCAGCATCCGCCCGGAAACGTAGTGGTTCTGGGAAGCTCACTACCTCCTAAGAGGTCTCCAGTGCAGCTAGATTGGTCATCCCCTGCCTGTCCTCCGCTTCAAGGGACCGAGCTAGCTGCTCTAAGTACACCAGAGGTCAGTCTCGAGAGACTGGTTCCCTTAGTAGGTGACTTGGCGGTGTGGGAGCCCCTGCCAAACGTATCTCATTGTGTCCTGCCCTAAACAGTATCTGGTTGTGTCAGTCTAAGTCTTCCAAGGAGATGACAGGTCTGAGGACCGTCATTTTAAATAGGAAACTTCAGCCAAAAAGTCCTGATGCGCATGGCTCAGAATGTCTGAGGGCAGGCCCCTCTGGGGAAGAGCGGTGTACACCTCATTATACGGTGCCCGCCTCTCCTCAGTTCCCTCAGGAGACCGGCCTGTCAACCCTGCCACCCCCAGTGTTTCAGGGCATAGCGGTCTCCAGTGAGCGCATCTCTCAGCATCCATCCGGAAACGTAGTGGCACTGGGAGGCTCGCTACCTCCTAACAGGTCTCGAGTACAGCTAGATCGGTCGTCCCCTGCCGGTCCTCCGCTTCAAGGCACCGAGCTAGCCGCTCTAAGTACGCCAGAGGCCAGTCTCGAGAGACTGGTTTCCTTAGTAGGTGACTTGGACCCTGCCAAACGTATCTCATTGTGTCCTGCCCTAAACAGTATCTGGTTGTGTCAGTCTAAGTCTTCCAAGGAGATGACAGGTCTGAGGACCGTCATTTTAAATAGGAAACTTCAGCCAAAAAGTCCTGATGCGCATGGCTCAGAATGTCTGAGGGCAGGCCCCTCTGGGGAAGAGCGGTGTACACCTCATTATACGGTGCCCGTCTCTCCTCAGTTCCCTCAGGAGACCGGCCTGTCAACCCTGCCACCCCCAGTGTTTCAGGGCATAGCGGTCTCCAGTGAGCGCATCTCTCAGCATCCATCCGGAAACGTAGTGGCACTGGGAGGCTCGCTACCTCCTAACAGGTCTCGAGTACAGCTAGATCGGTCGTCCCCTGCCGGTCCTCCGCTTCAAGGCACCGAGCTAGCCGCTCTAAGTACGCCAGAGGCCAGTCTCGAGAGACTGGTTTCCTTAGTAGGTGACTTGGAGGTGTGGGAGCCCCTGCCAAACGTATCTCATTGGGTCCTGCCACGAGCAGTCTCTGCTTGTGTCAGTCTAAGTCTTTCAAGGAGATGACAGGTCTGAGGACCGTCATTTTCAATAGGAAACTTCAGCCAAAAAGTTCTGAAGCCCATGGCTCAGAACGTCTGAGGGCAGGCCTCTCTGGGGAAGAGCGGTGTACACCTCATCATACGGTGCCCGTCTCTCCTCAGTGCCCTCAGGATATCGTTCTGTTAACCCTGCCACCCCCGGTGCTTCAGGGCACAGCAATCTCCAGCGAGTGTATCTCTCAGCTTCCGCCCGGAAACGTAGTGGTCCTGAAAGGCTCGCTACCTCTAAGGAGGTCTCTAGAGCAGCTAGATCGGCCATCTCCTGCCGGTCCGCCACTTCAGGGCACTGAACTAGCAGCTCTACATACACCAGAGGACAGTCTCGAGAGACTGGTTCCCTTAGTACAGTGATTCTCAAACTTTTTACAGTGGCATACACCCTGGGGCATTTAACATCTCGAGAGGCTGGTTCCCTTTGTAGGTTCCCTTAGCTTCCCAGAACCACTACGTTTCTGGGCGGATGCTGAGAGATTCTGCATACCCCTTCTCTTCCACTTAGACCGCAGTTACACCTTTTCTATTAAAGGACAATATTTGGCCCCTTAAATTAATTTACAGGTGCATTTTTTTACCTTTATAGAGGCAAATATTTTCTATCTTTATTAATTGTATCTTATGTCATGTTTTATGTCATATTCTTAACATTCCATTAAGTGTATTATTAATATAATAAATAAAGCAATAAATGATGGCAGATCGAAGTGATGGCCTACTTGTAATAGCATAATAGCTGGCGGCAAGTCGCTGTCTTAATGATCCAGGGGTCGCATCATTCATTCATTCAGTAACAAAGCAAAATGCTGTAGTTATGAATGCGTTATTAATCACTGACTCTCCGAATCTTTCAAAGCCACAGATTCATTCACTAACTAAACACTACATGCTTGGAGATGCACACCAGATGATACGGATTTCGTTGGAAATGTAGGCTACATTTAAAATGTAAAATGTTCACTTAATATTACCTTTTTTGTTGACCAGTTGTAAAAAATGTATGCCAAATTTGCCGTCGTTTAGATAGTTAGGGAAATTTGCATTCTTGCTCATATTTTAAACATGAAAACAATAACTCGCACAGGGTGTCTGTATCAAAGAGAGTTTAAATCAATCTCAATGTACAGTCTGTGTCAATAATTGCTCTTCATACTATTAAGTGAAGATCTACTTTAAAGATACATTGAACAGCAGTGCGATTTGCTAAAGCAGCATATTCAGCGGGCATCATATCGCATGCACGCTGCTTGTGTGGATGCTATCAGCTTTTGACTGCAAAAGATGAGGTAAGCTGATTGGATATCATGTATTTGACCATTTACGGCACTCCCATTTTCCTGTTTTTACATTAGAAGCGGCATTTTGCTTGTCAGAAAGACATGTTCGGTTTTAATGTTACTTTAAGTTGGGGTACAATTAAATGAATGCCAAAACTTAGAATTTTGTTCGCATACCCACCTCCATCACCTCACGTACCCCAGTTTGAGAACCACTGCCTTAGTACATCATCAGTGTGGAAGCTTCTGCCAAAGTGTCTCATTGGGTCCTGCACACTGTAGAAAGAGACTACAAGATTCAGTTCGGGTCGCGTCCGCCTCTATTCAACAGGGTGTTTCCCACTCTGGTGGGCCCCGAGCAGGCTCTGGTAATGGAACAAGAAGTAGACACTCTCTTGAGGATGGAGGCCATCAAGGTGGTCCCTCCTCTCGACAGAGAGTCCGGGTTCTACAGCCGTTACTTCATCGTTCCGAAGAAGGATGGGGGTTGTGTTCAATTCTAGATCTTTTATTGTTGAACCGCTCAGTCATGAGACTCAAGTTCAAAATGCTTACGATCAAGCAAGTCGTGTATCAAATCAGGTCCGAGGACTGGTTTGTGACTATAGATCTGAAAGATGCTTACTTCCATATATCCATCCTTCCTCAACACAGGAAGTTCGATCTCTTACATCACATCGGTGATCTCTTACATCAACCGCCAGGGGGGTCTGCGCTCGTGCCCCCTTTACAGGCTGGTGCGCCAGATCCTTCTTTGGTCCCAGGGGAAACTGCTCTCTGTGAGGGCAGTGTACATCCCTGGGCACCTCAATCAGGGAGCAGACATCCTGTCGAGGCAGGGGCTGAGGCCCGGGGAATGGAAGCTCCACACCGAGGTGGTGGAGCAGATTTGGAAGAAGTTCGGTCGAGCCCAGGTAGACTTGTTTGCATTTCGAGAGACCTCACAATGTCTGGTACAGACGTGGCCGAGGCATCGTCTGTACGCCTTCCCCCCCGATTGCTCTGCTCCCGGGAGTTCTGGAGAGAGTTTGCCAGAACGGGGTTCGTCTGATATTAGTAGCCCCATACTGGCCATTTTTGACGCAGCTCGAATTCCTGAAGGGGAACGTCTCTAGGTTACATATGTAACCCTGGTTCCCAGAGAGAACGAGATGCTGCGCCGCATTGCCATACTTCTTGCATCCCTGTGAGCGACTTGCTTCAACTATCAGAAACTAACGCTGCTTGTTTCGGATGCGCTTTTAAGCTCTCTGGTTTCTACGTCACCCAGCTCATGATGTTTCGCCTTTCCATTGGACTGATTTCATATGTGATTCAGAGCGTGGGCACACATGGGAGTTCCCAAAGCGTTTTTGACGCAGTGTCTCATTCCCTCGGGGAACCAGGGTTACATACGTAACCTAGAGACGTTCTTGTGTATATAGCAGTCCAATGTGCCATTGCTTTTTACAATTATGGATGAAACTCTAACTCGAGTCTAAGACCATATTTTCATGGTCTTATTCTTGGTCCTTGAGTCTTGACTAAGACTCAACCCACTTCTGGTCTCAGTCTTGACTCAAACTCAGCCCTCTTTTGGTCTAGGTCTTGACGAGCTGGTCTTTACTACAATACTGTGGGATAGACAGAAGCTTTCACAGAGGGATTTTTTAATGTGCAACAATGTTAATCTTTTCTTTGCATAGACCTATCATAAAAATTCACAAGACTAAATGAAAAACAAGATATGTCATGAAGGTTGATAAATAATGTCATCATTTTTTATTATTCTTTTTGTTTTCATTTTTAATTTCAACTTTTATTTTAATTCAGAGAAATAATAAACAATAATTTACCAAGACAACACATAATCTTGCAGTCCATATTAGATGGAGAGATTAGGACAACATATATTTACAGTCCACATACTACAGGTGCATCTCAATAAATTAGAATAAATCATCACAATTAAAAGAACCAAAGACTTAAACTACTTCAGTCGGTGTGCATTGAATTTATTTAATACACGAGTTTCACAATTTGAGTTGAATTACTGAAATAAATGAACTTTTCCATGACATTCTAATTTATTGAGATGCAGCTGTACATGCAGAAATTATTTGAGGGTCAAAAAGGGGAAAAGAGAGCAAAGCTTCAGTGTTCGTTTTCAGTATCTTATTCATATCCAATATGCGTTATCTATCAATCCGTACAATAGCTGACTTCATGATCATCAGAGTGTTTGTTTTATAGATGAGCGCATGTGGTTGGTCGGGTGGGTGTTTGGGGGTGGGGGGGGTTGGTACTCCTGGTGGGTAAAATGAGAGCATCTGCCCCTCTGTGGGAGGCTGTCCCAGGGAAGGAGGATGGCTTTGAGCTGAGACAGCGGAAGAGAGAGCCTGGGTAACTGTCCTGTGGAGCAGCCATAATGCCAGGCAAAGTGATGTTAATGCACGCACACACACACATATACTGTACATACATACACACTATATGGACAAGTATTGGGACACACCTCATGATCATTGAATTCAGGTGTTTCAATCCGACCCATTTCAACAGGTGTATAAAATGAAGCACCTAACCATGCTGTCTGCATTTACAAACATTTGTGGAAAAAAAAGGGTAATTCTGCAGAGAACAGTGATTTCAAGCATGGCACCGTGGCAGGATTTCACCTTTGCAGTAAGTCAGTTCATGAAATTTCATCCCTGCTAGATACGGTTAACTGTAAGTACATTTAGAGTACATACAGACAGACGATCATCATTGATTCTTATCAACCCCATGCACGAAACAACTTAAGGTCAGGTAATTGACAATATTTTTTGGGTAGGGCCCACTGAAAGGCTCTTTTCTCCCCCAATAAGCATAAGTAATATCACAGCTATCCATAATGCTACCCATTTGAATTAATTTCAGTTAATTTTTCTTCCATAAAAGCTAAGTATTTTTAACATTCTGGCATTATAACTCATCACAAATGACAACTTCACATTTGTTTATTATTTATTATTATATTTTTTATTTATAATAATAAAGTTATTTTCTATTTTTTCCGGGATTAAGGAAGAATTGTAACACAAGAGACGATATCCCCAGTGATAATTCTGGAAAAAAATACTAAGATGGTGTAAATATCATCTCGAAATACTTCTGACAATACCATCAGACTGTAATAAATGAATTAGAAGAGAAAATAATTTTTTTGTTTCTTTGTTTTTCAAAAAAAAAAATATTTCACACAAACATTAAACACCAATGGCATATTTAAATGAGCCAGATGGGGGTAAAAAGTAAATTAATCATTTTTTGAAAACTGTGGGAAGAGCACCATCTGCACATTTGCACAGCTTCTTCTTACTCTGAACTTTGACATTGTTACTTTTTCCTGAGCTTCTACTGATAACACACTGTAAAAAAAATAGTATGATCAGTAAGTCATGGTAACGGCATTTAAGTTATACAAAATTCAACTAAATGCAACTAAATATTTCAAGTCAGTTTAGTATCATCTAAGTTGAATGGCTTATACAGCCAATTTTATTATACTTAAAAATTTAAGGCAGCAACTGAACTTAAGTTTTTAAGTTGAAATAGGTTAATTTTTTGTATTGTGTATCAAAGGACAACATAGTGGATTTTCAAAACAAAGAAATTTTTTTTTATTAATTACTTATTTTGATTTGCATTTTTGCTCAACTGTTAGACATTTTACTAAGGAATGAATGAATGAATGAATGAATGAATGAATGAACGAATGAACGAATGAATGAAATGTCACAGAAGGATACCCAGATGAAGTTTGAATATACGTATCTGCAAAAAGTGACCACTAGTTTACGCTAGAATATAGCTGACCTCAAAGCTAACATGTATGGACTAAAAGCTACTATTACATATGGTCTTTAACAGTTCCTCTCATCTCTTCCTTAAATGATGGACAAACATTAGACCAGTCACCACTTGAACAAAGAGCACATTGACTTTTATCTGCAGGCTTTGAGTTTCTGCCTCCCTCTCTCTTCCTCTCTATCAGTTATATGTGCTCTATCTACTAGACAAATCTCTAACAGGCCTGAGAACAGAAATACCACACAGCCCAAACCCTGTAAATTACTCATGCTTGATATTGCTTCTGCCAGGACTCTAGCCCCTTATTTCCTCTCAACACACACACACAAGTCAATGGCAAGCGTTTTCATTAACTTTGTGTGGAGACTGTGTGTGTGTGTGTGTGTGTGTGTGTAAATGTTATCGTCTATGCTCAAGAGAGTGGTGAGCCTCTAGGAGCCTTAATGTACCTCAACTAATGAAGGGCCCTTTAATGCGCTGTGGCCATTTTCCCCAGCATTTCTTACCAAATGGTCTCAAAGCCATACCGCCACTGAAGATCACACTTTCCTCCCTGAAAAGCTGTCGCTCCCACAATATAATTGAGTCATCTGGCTGTGAAACTGACAGCTGAACTGGCAGCTGTGGGCCAGCCGAAGAGAGAGAGAAAAGAAGAAGAAGAAAGACAGTAATTAGTGTAAGGAAATAATGAAATAGGAGTTCACCACAAATTCAAATGCTCTGGCAAGAGGAAACTTCTGACCATATTTTGTACATTTAATACAAAGATGCCACAGTTCAGACAAACGTTTAATATATTATCAAATATATTATCATCTTTAATATGGGAGTAAAATGTTGACAATAAATTATTATTGTTTAATGTGTTTTAAGATAGCTAATGCCAAATATGTGATCACCTGTTCAAATATTAGGACAATTTCATAATCATGAAATAATCGTATCATGGAAAATCCCATTTTGGAGTTATTGGATGTAGCTACAAAAATTAGAACGCAGATGTGATGGAGATACTGTAGATCAAAAAGATACTGCTTAAATTTACAACAAGAGAAAATATCATATATTCTGAAAAGCAGTAGGTTCAGCTACTAAAAGTCTAAATGTAATATTAAGTTTTCTTTAGGTTTTAAGAGGACACTAATGTAAGATGTTCTTGCTTTTTAATACTGTATAATTAATCTTCATTGTAGTCGCTATTTTATTATTTTTCCTGATATCTGTTAAGTAGAATAAGTTGAAATTTAGCCTGAAGGTGTTATACAGAATCTGACCTCCCCTGGCTTGATATTTCCAGATAACCTGGAACAAAAGAAATTAAGTGAAAATGCTGAAAAGGATGCGGAGGGAAAAAAGGTTAAATGCAAGTAAAAATGCTTCAAAAATGTATAAATGTATCATCGGGTTGTGCTGCTATCAGTGCTAAAAGGCATATTAATTAGATTTAGATTTGATCTGTGTTAATTTAAGAACATCTGAAAACTTTTCCTCCAAACACATCCTTTCTCACCCAGGCTCTGCTGATGCTTGCCGTTACCCGTGTTAAAAGAGCTTCATCTCAGAATGATAATTATGCAAATTGGTGGCTGGAGGTAATGGAGAATGAACACACCCCTGCGCAAATGAGACAATAACTATTCCTGAGGAAAAAAAGGAGAGAAAATTAACATGAGCTGATCTAATGACGTTCAGGTACGCCTTGATCAAAGCCAAAACACACTGCTGCGAGAGATTGATTTTAGCTTCAGCACTTTATCTGACTTCCTCTATCTCATTCAAGCACAGGTTCAAAAATGAGTGCATCTTAAAAACAAACTTTCATACAAGTTTCAGGTAATTTTTGTGCTCTTCATCAAGACCAAATACAGATCCCGTGTATTAATACTGATGCTGGATACGATGTTTACTAATCCATTTTCCTTGTAAACAAACATATATCAATTAATTACTACTAAATAAATTTTTCTTGGATGAATCAGATGGTCAGAATTACTTTATCTTTTTCTGTTTGTTGACATGATGTAAAGTCATAAGTGTTCTGTTGTTTAGTAGGTACAACATTAATGTTTCACAGGATGGACGACACGACAGCCAGCCATAACTTCTGACAACTTTTTTATTCTTCTCTCAGTACTGTAGCACACACAATATAGGTTCCACACATGCTATATACATTATTATGTTACCGAATAGCACCTAATACTACAATAAAGACAAATGAGGTAACACTGAAATTACCTACCAAATCTGAAAATAAAAATTGCTATTGTAGCCTTATCGTAGTGGATTGGCAATACATTTTACTTAAAGGGGTCATATAGCATTGCTAAAAAGAACATTATTTTGTCTATTTGGTGTAATGCAATGTGTTTACGCGGTTTAAGGTTAAAAAACACATTATTTTCCACATACCTTACATTAATGTTGCTACTCTCTGACCCACCTTTCTGAAACGCGCTGATTTTTACAAAACTCATTGTTCGGAAATGCGTGTTGTGCTGATTGGCCAGCTATCCAGTGCATTGTGATTGGCCGAATACCTCAAGCATGTGACGGAAATGTTACGCCCCTTACCATATTTAGAAACACACAGCATCTCCACAACATGGCGGCAGCAACAATACTACAACGAGAATAAAAGTAATACCTTCTTTCTTTGCGTAGGCTATACATTTGGGTGGTGTTATGCAAATATTCCCACACAGTGACGTAGATTTGTGGGGGCGTGTTTGAATGAGGCATTTTAGGAAGGAGTCTTAACTTTTATAAAGAACTCTCTATGGCTTTGAGACTTTAATATTTGCCACTTTATGGATCTTATATATGCATGAACAGCTTGTAACACTCCAAAGACAAAGGAAAACATGAAATTGCGTCATATATGACCCCTTTAATAATACAATTTTGTCAATTTTACAAAAAAAAAAAAAACACTTCCGTAGTGCAACTTTAATGAATATGTTTCACTTAGATATACCACTGTGGAATATCAGCAAGATGGACTACAGGACAGAGGATCCACATAAGCAGAGAGAGAAAGAGGGAGTGCAGGTGTATATGTCCCATACAGCTCCCGGCACTGACTAATTGGTGCAGTACTCATGCCTCAGCAAGATGAGCAGCCTGAAGCCAACAGCTCTCAACACACAGCTGACCATATCCACTATGATTACCCCTTCACTGAATCACGTGACTGAAAGTGTCACCAATTACTTGGCAATAGGTCAGTCCTCTGACACAAATCCCAGAGTTAGTATGTTGCTTAAAATTATATATTTAGGATGATTCCTAGTGGTACTTACATGTACTTTCTGTAAAAACACTTTCTCTAAAGTGTAAATTGCATGATGTGGCCATGATGATGAGTGGCTGGAGAAAGCTGAATCTTCACAACTGCACGAGGGCTCTGTTGATACATAATATGTTTGGATTAAATGAAACCATTTGGCAAGTGATCCTGATATAAGTCAAGTGAAAGAGGGTGGCTGCAGTTGGAATGCAGGTTTAGAAATAGCGTGTAGAGAAAAATAAAATCTTCTGTCTCCTTAAAGCAGGAAAAGAGTGAGCATGCTAGTCAATTACCAACAATCCCAATAACCATTGTAAATTAGACAGACAGACATTACCAATTAGATCAGAAAAATTTATTTAAAATTAAGTACAACTTATGCACTCTAAATGTTCACTCTGAGAGTTTCTCTGTATATCCTACCACTCATCCGGTAAAGTGACACTGGTATTACTTCTTCTGTAAGTCTCTTGTATCACACCACAGATTTCATACAAATCAAATTAGTGTCATCTTGTGCCTCGTTTATCAATTGTAATGAAAATTGCCTTTGATTAGTTTTTGCCTTCTTTGTTTGTTTGTTTCTTCCAATTCTGACTTTTACTGCTATATTATTACTATATTATAGTATTACTACTGGAATATTGTTGCAGTGTTCATCTTTTTTCTAGGCTGATTATTTTGAACATTATGCGAGTGGAAGTATAAAGATGCAAAATAATTTCAACTCAAGTGTTACAGTAATTTATTTGGTAAGCAGCTATGTAATAAGCAGGTTAATGTACAGCCAGTAGCAGATTATTCATAACATACTAGACAATATATCATTTATCAAATTCAAAATATAACGAATCATTGGTATCATCCAAAACCAGCCAAACAAGATCTATATTGCACTTTCAGCACCACCACCCTGAGAATTTCACGACCCACTTTATATCTTTAAGCTGCAACTGAACATGGGGAATTAATTTTAATCAAAGTGTCTTGATACACCTCTAAAACAGCTGCCCAAATCCCATCCTATAGAGTCCTATAAAGCAGCTCATCACCATGAAAGGAAGGAGGGTTTTGGAAATGAGGAAGAATGTGTCTTTGTTTTGCAGTGGGGTGATAAAAGGGGGTATTTCTTCTCAAAAATATGAGTGGAACAGAGGAACAGGACAATCATGAAAGATGTGTGTGTGCGTGTGAGTGAGTGAGAGAGAGAGCAGCAGAGAGAGGAACATTAATGCAGTGTAATTTTTTTTCCTTCCCTCCCTCAGCTTGATCGATAGGCAGGGGTAAAGTGCTTACAAATTACCAAAGGCGAATGCAACTCTATTAGCACGCAAGTGGATTTCACAACATTCGTCAGTCTTTTCATTTCTCTTGCACCACTCACTCTCTCTTTTTGCACTCTCTCCTTTGCACTCCCTTTCACACTCTTTCTTCTCCATGGAAATCCATTTGCTAAAAGGCTCTTTTTTTACCTGTCATAACCTCGGACCATTTCAAAAGGCTGTGTTTGATCATAATTAGCCTCAGGAAATCTCATTTTAATATGATGCCTTTTAAAATCACACCCCTCCCTACGGCACTTTCAGCCAACCACACAGAAACACACAGCTCCTCTTTTTCATATATATATATATATATATATATATTTGTATCATTCATTGTCTTCATTGTATTGTAACATTATTGGCATGGATGTGCTTTATTAAATAGAAATGGTCTTATGAAAACAAAACAAAGCCAAACGTTGGTAACATCACACACACACGCATATACACCCGCTAATTCTTAAAAATGTCATTCATTAAAGCTTATTGTGTGTCACCACGGCTAAGCCCTTATTACCGTGCATTTAGGAAATGAGGCAAAGAGTGGAGGAATAAGAGACCAATCAATAGCGCTTTTCATTTCGCCTCTAATGGGTCGCCTCCACTTCTTCCCCCAGACGACGGAGAGAAAAAAAGTAAAAGAAAACATGGGAAAGATTGGTGTAACAGCCATAAAATGTAATTTCTTCACAGAAGCACAGACAATAATGTTTTCTGCCCCCCTCTGCATATTTTAGTGGCATTTTGCTAAATTGAGTATGGATTTAACATCAAAGGTTTCATGAATTTTTCAAATGAGATATTAAAGTCAATATTTCACAAGGCGGATGTTTCAATTCGAGATGCTTACACAATAATGCAAGGAGCATTTGCACTGAGAACGTGCAGACAAAGCCACATTAGTTGAGCCCGGGAAATTATAATGAATTCAGTGGAGGGAAAGTAAGGGATGGGGGGGAAAATCAAACCAAGAGGTTTTCATTTGACAAATGGCAGTTATTGGATCAGGGAAACTCTTAAAGGTCTCTGCAGCACAAAGTGCATGGAGTTTCTCCAGGTAAAGATCAGACTGTGGACTACTCAGATAAAAGGCTGTAGAAGGACTGATTTACAGGTCTGTCAGGCCTCTCAGGATAGTATTAACCACTAGGCCTTTATTAGTTAACTGAGCAGAGTCCTCTTGAGGCTTGATTTCAGATGGTTTGACTGTCCATCAAGTCTGCTGACTGTAATTAGGACATGGGAGAAGTATACTGACAAGTCCCAGCGGTTTGCTCAAGGCGTAGTATTTTATTTCACTGTAGGACATTTTCGAGGCATCAAAGAGAGAGAGAAAGCTCAAGTAGTGTCTAAGTTTTACGTGGCGTTAACGTTATCTAAAGGTTTATGGGTGTTTGCGTCAAGCCCCATTCACCGTCTTTACAAACAAGTGCAGTTTATACCTTCATATCCCGTCAGTCCTCAATCCAGCGTAAACCAAAGACTTTGTGAAGAGCGTTTTTCCCTGAAGGCTGGGTACAGGTGGATCTCTGAGGCTGGGAATAACGGTCCTCGCTAGGTTCCGCTGGGCGTCGTCATGCGTGCCGCTTCCTCTGATACAGGGAGACAGTGCTTAGGCATGTTTTAGCTGCCTCCATGTGATTCTCCCCAGGGAAAGGCTGTCGTGGAGTGTGTCTGAGGAACCGGCTGAAGACAGAGACTCTCTGCAGTCTGCCTGCCCCATTAGACATGCATGACTCAGCATCAAGCTATGGTATGATGAGCGAGAATGGAGTTGGACAATGACCATCTTCAAAAAGAACAAGTTAGCCTGTTTGTTGGTCTTGTTTGCATGCATTGAAGACTCTTGAGATAGTGCTGATAGTTTATGAGGATGGAATATGGATTTGACTGGAAGTGCCCCTTCCATCAATTTTGGGTAGTGGTCAAGTATTTTCACCAGTAGTTTCACCAGTGATCTACTATCTCCTAGTAAGTTATTGTATATTTAAATCTATGCAAAATATTTATTTTATTTTTTATTTAATTATCATTATTTTAGTATTTCCCATCTGGATTTCTAGTATTTAAAAAATCTAATTCTTGATACAGAAAAGCAAAGTTGTGTAAAATATGTTTTTTTTTTATGTTTGTGTGCTTATTTTTTTTTCTCGATTTGTTTAAATGTTTTAAAAATGTAATGTTTCAATATTTTTACTGGAAAATAAGACATATTAAACTCACATATTAGATCAGGGTCAAATGAAGAGCATGCTGGGGGTCTGCAAAATATAAAAAAAATCAGAACATGCTAGAAAAAGAAAAATGAATGTGTTAAAAAAAGAACATTATAAAACAGATAGTTCCGGTTCTTGATTCTGATTGATTGAGCCGCGTTCAAAGCTGTTGTAAATTTCACTACAAACATACACTTTTGTTTACTTCTGTGTGTTGATCAGCAACCACTTTGTTGGAACCACAACTGTTTCTGAGGAACTACATTGTTTGGTGGAAGTATATTGTTTTTATTTATATCATTACATTTTATTTGCTCTGTTTTATTCTGTGAAACCTTACTATGTATATGGAATAACCGTTTTATAAAAGCAATAACCCCCGTGAAGGGGGTTTTAACAACACCCCTTAGCTGTTATAAATTCACTGTAAACCACGGCTTCATGGGGCTTATTGCTTTATTTTAACTCAAGATATTAAATTAATGTTTAAAACAATTATTTTTAACACATTTACAGAATTTGATGATATTATTGTTTTATTCTGTTTTAAATATTGCTTTTATTAAAAAATAATAATAATAATACTCATCATGAGATTTATTGGAGTTATTGTATTCTATTGACAGTCCTAGTTTGTAGAAACAGAAATATATCTGCATAATATGCAAATATGCATATACTGAAATATGCAATTAAATGGGAAATCTTTATTTTTTAGATATTTAAATCTAACATTTCTCTGAAGTAGAAAAAAGCCAAATAGACTTTATAAACTTTATACAAAGTAAATAATTTTAAAGTATTAATATTTCCTGATTGCCATTGTATATTATGATTATTTTTGACTCTTTGACAAATCGCTTTTGTAAGTCGCTTTGAGTAAAAAAGCTAAATGCATAAATGTAAACATTTTTATAATTTGCCTTAGTACAATGACAACATAAAGGCCCCTTATTTAATTACGAAGCTATGTTTTCTTTATAATAGCACACTTTTATTTTTCTCCCACAGTATAAGTCTTTTGATATGAAAAAATACATACCTGCCTTTATGTTTTAGTAGTGTTCCTTGAGAGAGATCATCATATTTGGGGGTCCTTGACATTAAAAAGTTTGAACCCACCCTTTATTAGGCCGTAAAGGCAATGTCTCAACTTTTATATTATCAAAGTGCTGAGAATGGATCTTTAAGAGTTAAGAAGAAGTTCCACCTGTAGAAGTGAGATAAAAGATCACCTTGAGACTCAAGACAAGTGATCTTGATGAGTTTAGCAGAATAGCAGGCCTTGCGCTTGCAAACCTTGCATTTTCATCAAGGCCGTAACGAGCTAATTAAGACAGCAGAAAGTGATCACGGCACAAACGGATTAGAAAGGAAAGTTTCCCCTCTTCCTGATCAGTGGGGGTGCTCTTGAGGGAGCAGCCAGCAGGGTGCCGCTCTCCCTGAAATCTTCTACGCCTCATCCTTCATCAGCCTCAGCTCATCATGTCCCATCGCCGGCCCGGTTACACCTGAACACTCCACTGCTGCCAAACACCTGGCTCCATCTCCCTCTGTCCAAATGAAAAATAAGCATAATCTGCTTTCCTCAGGATCCAGCAAATGAGGGATTTTATGACAAATAGTGTGGGGGGCTATTGTCTCTATGCAGAAAAGAGAGAATTGTGCAGGGGCCAAGAGAAAGGACAGAGTGTAAAAAACAGAGTGCAAACAGAAACAGGTTTTCCTCACACGGATAATTGTACTAATGAGAGAAGACTCTGCTAACTGCAGTTAGCACGCCAAGAAGACTAGTTACACAGACACAATAATGAAACAAACAGTTTGCATAGCTGACATACCCCAAAGATGGAACCAAAAACAAGTTTTGGTGTTGTTGTTGTTTGTTTGGTTGGTTTGATTTTATTATTTATGAAACCCAATATTCATTTTGAGTGCTCTCTACTTTCTATCCGTATGTTAAATATAATTGTATCAAATAAAGTATAACAAGAGCAGTGTGTTGTACAGCTTTAATTCATGAGCAGTTTGAAAAGAAAAGTGTTGAAGCAATTTATTACTTGTCTTTAATATTTGTGATTGTGATCTGTAATTTTACTGATTAATATGTAAATGTGTTCTGCCCAGTAAATGTCTGTAAAAACTGGAATAAATTAAGTTAAATAGCCCATCATTCATTTTCATATGCAAGTAGCCTGAAGTACAAAACAAACTGATTACCAATTAGACGGCACATAATTTCTCATTCTTCTATAATTAATATCAGTGTTTTCTCATTCGCCACATGGATTTGGCACACTGTAATTATGTTCCCATTTAATTGCCCCATTCAGACACTCAAAACTGCATTTTTAACTGTAAGGTATAACAACTGTACAGCTGCTTAACTAAACAACTTAACACTTAACTAAACAATAAATGCAATATACCTCTATCTACATTTTTACTCCAATTCAACTCCAAAAACATGTGTACATATAATTCACTGTAGTTTCCATCTTAAATGAACACTAGTGCCCATAAATCACCAACAACTTTTATTCCATTGCACACAGATTATGATTATAGTAGCAGATTATCAATTAATAAAGACTTATTTTTCTACACACTACACTATGACCTCAGAACACTTCTACCATAATGCATGATTTCTAAACAAATATATTTTAATGTTTGCGTCACATAACCAGCCCCATAATTCTGGCTATTCTAATGTAAGCTTGTTTGGTAGCTCACCTAGTACGAGTTGCACTTGCGATGCAAAGCACTCTGGCCCCGTGAATCATGAGCCACAGCACTGAAATTAAGTGTAATTAACACAGAAGCAAGCTGAAATTAGATGGTTTCCTTAGCAAATGCATTTTTTTTATCTTACATTTAATTTTGTTAACACTATCAGTTAGGTTTAGGGTAACATGTTCTTTTCTAACATGATAGAGCTTTAAAGGGATAGTTGACCAAAGCATAAAAGATCAAAAGAGTTCATTAAGGTGTTGTTAAATGAACTCCTATCTTGTGAAGAGAAACAATTGCTTATAATATGATGAGCAGTTTTCATTTAGGCTTTTATTTATTTGGGTTTGGAATGACATTAAAGTGAGTAAATTATGATATGATTTTCACTTTTGGGTGAACTAAGTTGGCACCAATCATCTGACATTTTGTTTCCAAACTACGTACAACTACCAGCACAATGAAATGTTGTTATATTCACATTCATCTGTTTCTGAGAAAAGTTTACCTTGCTCTTGTGCCACTCATCAAACATTTCACTTTAGAAACTGCCGCAAAGCGTGCAAGAAGCAACGCAATATCCTTGTGCAGAAATCTCAAAACAGGAACATTCTTTTTTAGTAAACCTGGGTTGCATAAATGACAATGAAAGAATGAAATCTAACCATTTTCATTGTACACTGAGCTAGGAAGCTGTACTGTTCATTCAAAGAAACAAGGAGTTCCTTCTGGTACTAGCGTAGTTCCTTCTGATTTGCCCTGGTGGCTGAAATGATCTTGGAACGTAAACCACGATGCTGTTACGTCATCGTGCGTATTCTGGTGTATGCCTGTTGTGTGTCTCTATTGTTTCTGCTTTCCTAGGTTAAGTAGCAACGCCTGTTGTTAATCAGCGATCCTGAGTGTCAACCACTGCTGATTCGCTCTTTTGACTGTGTGCCCTACCATAAAAGCCAACTAGTTTTCCAGTGCTAGAGGGGCGGGAGGTTTTTCCTCCATCTCTCTTGTGAAGAGTCCCTGTCGCCTGTTGCACACGTGTGGTTTCTTTTTTTGTTTGTTGTTGATTGCTATAGGACTCTTTTCATTGAACCCCTGAGTGCAGGGCAAGTTGTTTCATGTTTTGTTTTGCTATTTTCTCAATACTTTATATTTTAATTTAAGGAAGCTGTAGGGAGGTGGGTGCCATTTGTTTGATATACTTTTTCTCCTGTTTATAGGTAGTGAGGGAGGGAGGTTTAGTATTGTCTTTTGTTTGCATCGTTATTTTGTGTTTAGGTTATTTAGTTTACTAAAATAGTTAGACCTATGTTTTGTCCATTACCCCCTCCTGAATTTAATTGCTTCCATGTAAGACCTTCCGTTTTCTTTGTTACTGTTTTTCCTATGTTCCCTAAATAAATATTTTTTGCTTGATTTATGGTTCGGGTGTTGAATCAGTGCTGGGACGGGAGACAGGGGCTCTGAAGATGTACAATTTGTTTAGTTTATTGGAATTCTTTATTTATTTATTTAATTTAATCTGTTCCTTCTCCTCTACCCTAGACAGGGGAGGTCGTAACAATGCCCTCATTCCCCCTTCAGTCTCACACTTCATTGTATGGTATCAAACAGCAGCACTCTAATGAAATTACCCCAACAGAAACAGTCACACAAAGGGAAGTGCTGGGGGACTTCTTTCACAATTGTCCACGACGGGGGGATTTTTCTGGAAGCATGTTTTAATAGCATGTGGGTTGAGCGTGCTTCAAGTGTGGCCATGCCAGCTGCAGCCCAGTAGGAAGGAAAAGCGAATGACATAGCTGAAACGATGCTCATGTGAATTCCAGTGATTTGGGGAGGGAATACAGATCCAGGAGGCAATGGCAAATTAACTGCCTCAATAGCTTGATGGATGTGTTTCTTGAAACTTAATTAGACTGAAGTTCACTTGGGATAAGTGGGTGTTCGATAAATGTCTGGTAATTCAATACAAATGACATATTTCAAATCGCGTCCAGTTCACAGGCAGCTGTCACACTGAGAAAACAATGTGATCCGATGTCTACGGTCAGAGCAAAATCTTAACTAAACAATAGAATTAATATCACATGCGGCATGGGAGACTTGGGTTTTACGCTATTGCTAACGGTCATTATACATGGCGTTTTAAAAATAAACAGGGTTATGCTTGTGGTTTATTCTGGAACAGACTATGAGCATGTAATATCAGCTCCATCTCGAAGGGTTGGGCGGAGAAAATGGACAAAACAATTTTTAATGTGTAAGTGACAAAGTGACTTCAGAAGATGTATTATGCAGCCTCTGAAACAAGCGACTAGGCCTTAGATTAAGACAGCTTTAATGAAGTTAAACAAAGCGGCAGGATTGAAGCCCAACAGACTGTGACGCCTTTATTGGCTGAAAAAGAAAGCCGGAGATCTAAGATAAATAAATATTAACTCGAAGACGACTGGAGAGGGAAAACAAACAAACCAGGAAAAAGCATTTCGGTGCGTTTAAAAAGTGCTGACAACCTAAAAGGCCGAAAAATTTGCATAGCATAAACTTCCATCTTGGGAAGAGAAAAGCATCCACCGCAGGATTCATTTAATATTTAATAAATTAGAAACAGTGGCTGCTACTAATTAGAATTTGCGCATTTACAAATCAGCCCTGATAGCAAAACAAATTATGAAATATATGGGTGTTACGCAGCCTACCGAGGGAAAATAAGCTGACAGACACAGTTAATGGGGTATTTCGAACAACAGGCCTGTCAGAACACATCACACAGCTAATCAAGTTAGGTAGAGACAGCGAAAGAAACTCTATTTAAAATATTGATATGCCACTTGGAAAAAGCTTTTCCCCATTGCAAGTAGATTTACTTAAAAACTTGCTTATTGCTCACGAGTCATTAGTCTCAACCCTTTCCATCTTTGAGAACAGAAAGGACTTTGATGAAATGAATGGAAGTGTTTTCTGTGTTATCGTCCAATCAGGACAGATCTAAGCACCTGCCACTCCGGTGCCTCCATTAGGTGCGCAAAATGTATGCTGTGGAAACTGTTGGTCTATTTATTATCAAATTATATCCCAGGCCAGCGCTTTTTGGTAACAGCCACAGAATCGCTGTCAGGCTAAAGTAAATTCATACACTCTGAGGAACAGTGGTTATTTGACGATCAAGGCAGAGATGAAACCAGACGCTGTTACGCATGTGAGAAGTGAACGTCATGTGCAATCATACCTTTTAGAGGCGTAAAGACACTCTAGAGGTAGATGTCTGTGAAACAGCTTCTTTTCAGCGCTGGTTTAGCTCTATGGGTTCTGACATGGTGACAAAGTTGTTCATCTTTGCTGTGTTTTTGTACTAACGCAATTTTTGCAATTTTTCTACCTGAAACTGATGGAACAAGGCAATGAGGACTTCTGTCTTTTGGTCTAAACAGGAAGACATCGACACTGAGTGTGCACTATGAAAATTTCATCAGCTTGTATGGTAGCATAGAAAATATATACAGTATTTCTTGGAAACAACAGCTAATAAATTCTCTGCCTTGATAATAACGATCAATGTTAACATTATTTGGGCAAGCATTGGCCAAATGGTCTGATTTTTCATAAATATATAACATCATTCCTCTTACCAGGCCAGAAAAATTAGACCAAATGACGTGATGTGCACAATGAGAAAATGAAATTAGTTTTTTCCACTATCTGTCTTCCAGAGGTCAGAATAGACAATAATGGCTGACATAGCTGATAGAGCTCAAAACTTGAAAATAAAATGAAATTAAATGAAATGAAATAAAATAAAAAATGTTTGTCGATTTTCAAATGATTAAAGATCAATACTTGGGACCACACACTAACTTTCGGCTCAAAGTCTGAATGAGAAAATTTATAAAATATATATTTTTTTTAAATAAAATAAAATAGTGATGATCGATAAAAAAATGCCTTTCCACATCAGGCTTTATGAATAGTTTGTCACAGGGTTTGTCAATTGCTATGCCCTCTTTCACAGTTCACAGTTTGGTCACGTCTTCACCTGTGGACATCTAAACACAATGTTCTTATCTATCATCACCTACCAGCCCAGCAAATGTAGAATTTGCATGGTATATCAAAACGGAGACAAAAGATTAAAGGAGACAATGCCACAACACATTTCTGTTTCAAAGGCCATTATTTGACCTACCGTTGAGACAGATAAAAAGGTTTGCAGAGCAGAGAAGTCCTTATATAGAAGCAAGTCTGTCCTTTACAGCCATGTAGAGCACTAGTAATATCAGTGATTATCATGTCCCTGTAGAAATATGACAACGCATCCACTTAAAACAGCAAGGCAGTCCAGACTTGATGGGTGAAGAAGAACACACAGAACCTACTTAGAAAGGAGCCTGACAGAGGACCATAAGGGCCAAATTTAAGGTAAACGTACAAAGTTAAAACTAGACTTTTGTTTTTGCCTCGTACTTAGTGCGCAAGTTGTGCATTGGTCTGCCTTTGCAGGCACAAATAAGAAAAATTGTGCTAGGTGCTCCAGAAATTGGATGAACTTATCAAAGAAGAAATTGGCAGGAAATAAAATAAAATAAAATAAAATAAAAAATGCCTGTCGATTTTCAAAAGATTAATGATCAATACATGAAACCACACACTAACTTTCTGTCTGAAACTGCTCAAAGTCTGAATAAAAAAATACAAATAAATAAAATAATAATATATAATAAAATGTTTTTTTTTGGTATGTTGGTGCAAATAAGGAAGATTGTGTTAGGTGCTCCAGCAATTGGAAAAGCATATCAAAGAAGAAATTAGCAGAAAGCAATGGCCCAAAATTGTTCATGACAAAATAATTTCTGTTTTTATGTATTTTAAAATGTAATCTATTCCTTTAATTCAATTCAATCTGATTTTCAGCAGCCATTACAGCAGTCACATGATCCATCAGAAATCATTCTAATGCTGATTAATATTTTTGTGGAAACTGCATTTTCAGGATTCTTTGATAAATAGAAAGATATCCGAATTTAGTTTCAAGAATTTATATAAAACAGAAGTTTTTGTAACATTACAAATGTCTTTACTGTCACTTTCGATCAATTTAAGGTGTCCTTTCTGAATTAAAGTATTAATTTTCTTAGTCTCAACACTTTCTGTCTTTGAGAACAGAAAGGCCTGTGATGAAATGAATGGAAGTGTTTTCTGTGTTATCGTCCTATCAGGACAGATCTAAGCGCCTGAAACTGATGGAACAAGGCAATGAGGACTTCTGTCTTTTGGTCTAAACAGGAAGACATCGACACTGAGTGTGCACTATGAAAATTTCATCAGCTTGTATGGAAGCATATAGAAAATATCTACAGTATTTCTTGGAAACAACAGCTAATATAAATTCTCTGCCTTGATAATAACGATCAATATTAACGTTATTTGGGCAAGCATTGGCTAAATGGTCTGATTTTTCATAAATTTATGATATCATTCCTCTTACCAGGCCAGAAAATTAGACCATTTTGAACGGTAATGTATGTAGATGTTGTGTGTGTGTGTGTGTGTGTGTGTACCTGGTATTTATCACATTATGGGGACCAAATATCCCCACAAGGATAGTAATACTAGTAAATGTTGACCTTGTGGGGACATTTTTGAGGTTCCCATGAGGAAACAAGCTTATAAATCATACAGAATGAGTTTTTTTGAGAAAGTAAAAATGCACAAAGTTTCCTGTAAGGGGTATGTTTAGGGGTAGGGTTGGTGTAGTTTTATAGCACATACAGTTTGTACAGTATAAAAACCATTATGCCTATGGAATGTCCCCATAAAACATGGAAACACAACGTGTGTGTGTGTGTGTGTGTGTGTGTTTGTGTTTGTGTGTGTGTGCGCGTTTTTGTGACAAATGAGAACATACATTTGTATAATGACAAGGGTATGACATAGGTATTACAAGGAGAAGGTGACTTTTCAGGACATTACCCCATGTCCCCACTTTTCAAAACGCTTATAAATCACACAGAATGGAATGTATTGAAAATCTGAAATAGCACAAAGTCTCCTGTAAGGGGTAGGTTTAGGGGTAGGGTTGGTGTAGGGTAATAGAATATACGGTCTGTACAGTATAAAAACCATTACGCCTATGGAATGTCCCCATAAAACATGGAAACACAACGTCTGTGTGTGTGTGTGTGTGTGTGTGTGAGTGAGTGTGTTTATACGCAGCGTATTTCATTATATTGAACATGACATCTAAGCAGTGACTCTCTAGAATTCAGTGATGGTGATTTCTAAAGAGACCTTGTTTAAAAGGATCTGAAAGAGAGGATTATAAAGTCCTTGTACCATCAACACTGAGGCCACTGTTTTATTTCAGCGATAAAAGGCTGAATACATTTTGTCCCAGAACTCACCCAGTACTTTTTCAACACATCAGATACGAGCCACCACGGATCCCTAAAGGTGATCGTGTGTCCAAGTCACACCAGTACACCTCAGTCAGTCGTGTGATTATTTTACCCACCCTGTTGAAATAAATCTCTCACACCTGACATTCTCAAAAAGCCAGTGTTTTCAGCCACAGAAAGAGAGAAAGATAAAACAAAAGAGAGAAAGCTGAAGCATCTCTTTCACTGAAATCCACTTCCAATCAGAGGCTGATAGTGACTGTGTGCATGACAACGAATGCCACTTTGACAGCTAAAATCAACAGAGAGTTCATTCATAGGTCACTGCGAGCATAAACTTACGTTACCATTTTAGAGAAGACAACACAACAAAAGTCTTTGTTGAGTTGACATATTTACACGTACTTCATTTCATTATTCTCGCTTTTATATTCATTCCAAAGGGGAAATTTCTTCAAACCATGTTGCCAATGCATCCACAGTACAAATCTCATTCATTGATTTAGAGTAAACAATCAAGCCAATGCCCAGAGCAAACACCACTACTGTACTGTTCAGAATGGTAATTACAGCTTTTGTGTGCTGTTTTTATTCTGTCCAAGTTTTAGAATGTACATAATTCTGATGTTTTATTTCCATAGCTCCAGAATGTATTCTTGGTGCCTGTTGTCCAATATGAAAAATGTCAATAGAAGAATAAAGTTTTAAAACATGAAGGGCACTATGAATGCTTGACCTCTCTGTGAAAATGACACTTTAATACTTTATGTTAGCGAGCCGTTATTACACATATTACATGTAATCACTATGGTAATAAAAGTACACAGTAAACCATGTGCATGTTGTTAATATTACTCAATACTTATTGGTGTAATTACACTGTAACAAGGACGTATAATATAGTGTGACCATGTATTCAAAAGGGTAGGAAAAGAAAAGAAAACAAAACAAAATTCACAATGATCAAAAGATGAGAATACTGAGAGTTCGGCGAACATTGCAGCAAGCACCACCTGCTGGTAAATGAACTCATTGACTCACTCTACTGCTGTTAATGATCTCTGACATTTTCATGCATTCTACAAACAGTCTACAAACTCTCCCTTGATTAAAGCATGGTAATACAGCAAATAAAAATATATTTAAAATCGTGACAGTTCACATTTAAAGTTAAATTAAATGTGATGATGCTAAAATAATAGTGCACAACAAAGCTTGTGTAGCTGACTCACATTATGGCATGATAGTCACAGTGAAAAGTTGTACAGGCGGCATCAAAGAACGAAAATGTGTGTTCTTTATGGAATGAATTTAATTCCAGAAATATGTACCAATACATGTTAATGCTGATTTCATTACTGAATCAAAGTATGTGTATATATAGTAGTACACTTCATATCAAAATCAAAATAATCAATATAATAATTTTATACATTTAAAGGTATTAAAACATTTTTTAATAAGGTTTGTAATTATTTTTTTTAAACTGGGGTCATCTCTGTGATGATTTCCAGTTTTGTGAGACCTTTATTATTTACAATTATTTGACATGTTTTGACTTAAAACTATATTAATGACTTTTAATGTTCATCATAGAAGGGGTATATTCAAGTTGTCAGTGTGAACTGCATTTTAATGTTTTTTTTGTTTTGTTTTTAATAACCTATAAAAATAAAATCATGCTCAATCATATCTTTTTTTTATTTTTTACTTGCTACTTGAAACTTTACTAGCTATTAAGTGGCTCACAACAAAGCTCTTCAAATAATCTTTCAAATATTTAATGCCACGGACCTCACAAAACCAGACTTGGGAAGCACTTAGCAGACTGGCACCTTGTCAACACAACTTTGTTTCTCTCTCCCTGTAATACTATAAGCTAGTAAACTAGAGCTTGTTATTCTGGGGGTTTTGGAAATGTCTTGCCACTCTTACATGCAATATACATGAAATGGTCTGAGGCTGAACACACTACTAGGGGTGGTCACAATTTATTCAGCCTTTGGAAATATTTAAGAGAATCCACACACTGAATTGATATAAATGCTTCCCATTTTTACAAATCACAGCT
The DNA here is from genome assembly GCF_001515645.1 of Sinocyclocheilus grahami. Classification (NCBI taxonomy): domain Eukaryota; kingdom Metazoa; phylum Chordata; class Actinopteri; order Cypriniformes; family Cyprinidae; genus Sinocyclocheilus; species Sinocyclocheilus grahami. The sequence continues at coordinate 165,366 of NW_015505345.1, read as the reverse complement.
TTTCTAAAGCAGTTGTGCAACTGCACATATACTGTACTCAAAAACAGCTTGAGAGCTGAAACTGTGCGTCATGTTGTTTTCCGTAAAGTGAAGTGGTATCTTGCTTCCTATCCCTCCAGACCACAGTGGGTATGCTATATCTGCTAAAACATTGGCAAAACAGTAAAGCTCAACTCTTTTTGAGCGATCACTTTCAATGTCCACCTTTTGTCCTCTAAGTCTAGCAGTCTGTACTGTAAGATGAGCTGCTTTAAAGTCACAATGAAACACAAGTAGCAGCATATCTTTTCTTCTCTATTGTGACATACATCCAAGTGTAACAGAATTTTGAAACAGAGAAGTAGGGCGGGGACTAGGTTTTATGCATCAGTTTTTGATTTGAACAATGAGATGTTTGCATTGCACTCAAATAAAAAGCAGATGAATGCGTAGGGGTGTAAAGGACTAAATGATTGTAGAAATATTGCATACATAACAAAAGAGATGTCTATCATTGTCGCAGGAAGGTCCAGTTATGACATTTTGATTAAAAATTACAAGGTCAAAACATTTTTTTTTTTATTTAAAGGATGAATTATTCACTACAAGGTACAAAAGTTGTCATCTGAGCAGTATCTTTTCAAAAGGTACACTTGTGTACCTTATTTACACCTACAGAGTGCATGTTCCATAAATGTAAATATTATGACCTTAAGTGTACATATTAGTAGCAAATGGTGCATGTTAGTATACCTTTTGAAAGGGTACCACCCCAGTGAAGGCTTTTGTACCTTTCTTTCTTAAATTTCATTTCATGCCGACTTTAAAAGGGCCCCAATTTCACATTAACTTTCAGAAAAAAACCTGCAGAAGTCTTATGAGAAATTATTTAGTTAGTCTCGAAGTCTTCTAATGAAGATGGCTGAGGTGATTTGGAGCACTGGCATGTAGCATGATGAAATATGTATCATTAATACAGATACATACTGAAAAAACATACCAGAGTTTTTGCCCCCTTCAGATCATCTCCTGATTAGAACCCTAACTTAGTGAAAATGTTCTTCATATGAAAGTGAAGACTTGAAGACTTTGGAGTTAAATAATCAAAAATTCTCTTGATTCTGCTGATGGATTTTTTGATGTTTTGAAACTCAGAGGTATCTTTTTTTCTTAAAAAAAACATGAAAAAGATCAGGGAGTGGGAAAAAAATCTGAATGAACATCAAACATCTAGCTTTAAAAGACATGGAGTCAGGGCAACTACAGGGACCTCACAATGTTTCTCTTTTAAAACAGCTAGGGAAGGGCAAAGGGAGGAATCACACACAACATTCATTTAAAGGGCATATTTATTTGATTAGCAGCCATGTAGTGAAGCCCTGGAGAGAGCGAGCTGGCCCTGATCAAAAGGGGAGGGCTGGGGCAATAATTAAGGTACAAGGTCTCTCTTCTCTTCTCTTTTCTCAGGTGCCACCCTGGCAACAACAGGAGAGAAAGACTGAGGCACTAATTAAGCACAAGACCAAACGAGACCTTCCACTACAACATTGCAAGGAGATTCGTAATTCCCTGCCGTAAGGGATTCAGGTTTGATACGGATCTCATGTGCAAACATATTCGCCAGGAAACCTATACGCTAGCACACGTACGCAGATACGAATACCTGACCAATGTGAGGGTCCTGCTGTACATACTTAACACACTCTTGCATTACTATTGTTACGTGTCCGGTCCATGAACTTCTGTCTGCTAGCCAGCAGAGGTCCCCCTTTCCATTTTAATTGACTCTCGCACTACACACTGTTGCATATCATCCCGGACTACATATCCCATCATTCATTGCACTGATTGCACACAGCACTGATTGCACACAGCTGTTTCATATCACTCACTCACTATTTAACACCCTCTCTGATCCCTTCCCGCCGCTGAGTATTGTTTAGCGCTTATCATTTGATAGCTACCAAACAGAGCCCTCGTTAGTTTACCCTGCCTTAGCCTAGTCTTGCCTTGTCTGTTTTCTCGGTTTCTGATCCTTGCCTGGTTTCCTGGATAAATCCCTTTAGTCTCGCCCTTTTTTGATTCTGTTCATCGTTCGTTGACCTTCGCTAGCCCTATAGCTACACAACAGAGCCCTCGTTAGTTTACCCTGCCTTAGCCTAGTCTTGCCTTGTCTGTTTTCTCGGTTTCTGATCCTTGCCTGGTTTCCTGGATATATCCCTTTAGTCTCGCCCTTTTTTGATTCTGTTCAGCGTTCGTTGACTTTCGCTAGTCCTAGGATTATTCTTGTGTCTTGTCCACCATATTCCTGTTTGCCATTGTCTGACCCATGCCTGTTTCTGACCACGCCTGTGAATAAAGCTTGCACATGGATCCGCATGTCTCGCGTCTCGTCAGCCACGTTACAACTATGGTGAACCTGAGTGCTCAAGGAGGCAATTGAGTTACCTTTAAATGGATAGCATTGAATAGATGTTATTTAGGTAGAACATGTTTGGGTTTCTTCTGGACTTTTTATTACAATCTTTGTATATATATATATATATA
>NW_015505345.1:130576-162308 GCF_001515645.1 Sinocyclocheilus grahami | reverse complement strand
AATACTTTTATTTAGCAAGGATGCTTAAAATTGATCAAAAGTGATGATAAAGGCATTTATAATGTTACAAAAGATTTCTATTTCAGATAAATAGTGTTCATATCGATATCGGAATTATATCGTATCGACCGAAATTAAGAAATATATTGTGATATCAATTTTGGCCATATCGTCCAGCCCTATTTACCCCACATACACACGACCGGAAGCAGCGGAAGCGGTCGACTGTGTCATAATAAAAGCTCCGCTGCTTTCGAGCCATGTGTCTCGCTCATTCAGCGGCCTCGTTTCGGTTCGACGGCTTTCAGCCTCACCCTGCTTCATTCTACTACGTTAATAAATCATTAGCTCATCCATGAACATGATTTCTGCCCGAGCCCCATCGAATTGCATCGGCTGTGGGGATGAAGACGACAACGACACAGCTTCGCCTCTTTTTTGTGTTTTTTTTGTGTTTTTTTTATTAAACTCTTTGTATATATATATATATATATATATATATTTTATTTTTTTTTTTAATCTTACCATTTTTTTAACATTTAAACTGACTTGAAAACATGAAGTAATTTACTTTTTAATTATTTTTCAAAGAATGTATATCCTACATTTAAGCTATGAAAATAATTGTTTACAAGTTTCAAACAATGATGAAACAAAGAAAAAGTTTCATAAAAGTAAACAATGTCAATATTTATTTAGTTAGTTAATTTTCGTTCACTTCCAAAAATTCCATAGTTGTGGCATCATTTCCACCACATCAAAAATTTTAGCCCAGTTAGGTTTTTTGTTTTTGAGTATTCTTGTTTACCTTGAAACCAACACTGGTGCATTTCCATTACAGATTTGTGCAAAACTTTTGCAATACTTTATAAATGTCAATTAAAAACTATTGAAATGGCGGCGTTTCCATTAATCGATGTTATGCGACAAAAACTTTTTTCCTCTCGTTTACGTATATAGCAGCCACGGCACTACCCATTATTTTTAATCGAAGGAGACGTATGCATGTATCTTTAGCAAAGCAGCACAAAGAGCAGCTTCTAGGATTCTTGCATGCTGTGGCGCAGCTGGTATAAACAAAAGCATTGACTAGAGTAGGAGTCTGAGTCGTAATGCGCCGCAGACATGTGTTTAGTAAATAAGAGGTTATCCATCCAAACATCAATGGCAAGGAAAGCTCCTTATACTTGAGAGCGGCCACGTATGAGGTGTTTCTGGGAGGTTATGGTACATTAAAGAATGATCATGTGAATTTTAAGTACGCCAGGTGACCTGTAAATGCGAAGAAAAAAAAATAATGTTTCCATTGCAGTTTTGCGATATATTCCGTTTTCGAATTGGCTGAAAAACAATTTTTGCGAAACTGCAAAGTTTCCATAGGCGTTTTTTAACTCACAATTTCGATTTGCACAATTTGAAGAGTAACGGAAACGCAGCTAGTGAAGAGAATGTTTGAGATAAAATATGAACATCAAGATAAATTGTTATGAGACGAGAGACATGCGGATCCATATGCAAGCTTTTATTAAGAGACGTGGTTTTAACAGGCATGGGTCAGACAATGGCAAACAGGTATATCGAAGGCAAGGAAAGAGATAAATCCAGGTAGAAGGCAAAGGTCCAGGCAGGGGCAAACAGAGTCTAAAACAGCAGGCAAAGGGTTAATCCAAGATATGTGGCATTAATCAGAGACCAGGAAAACAGACAAGGCAAGACTAAGACTAGACTAAGAAAACTATGAAAACTTAAATAGGCTCGGTAAAGTAGCTATCCGGTAGACAGGGATAAACGCAAAACAATACACGAGACTAAAACAGAAAACACGGAATGGCTCGGTAAGGCAGCTAACACTTGGGGAGTGAAAAATGCAGAACAATACTCAGCAACTAGAGCAGGATCAGGGTAGGTGTTATATAGTGTGTGTAATAGCATTCAGGTGAGCATGCAATTGGTTTCAGGTGTGAGTGTAATCAGTGCAATGGAACATGGGAAATGTAGTCCAGGGTGATGTGTAACAGTCTGTGTGGTGCGAGAGTCAATATCATGGAAGGGCGACCTCTGGTGGCAAGTGAATGGAAATTCATGGATCGGATTCGTGACAAATATCACTTGAGAGCAGAATATTATTAGTGCTGCATTTCCAATCAAGCTGTAATTTTGCCTAATTATTGTAAAGTTTTTTTATTATTTTATTTAATAATTTGTATTATTATATTATTACAATATATTATAATTGTTTTTTAAAATACTAGTATTGTCAGACTTTGTTCTGTGTTTTGTGTGTGTTTTGCTCCCCATGTGTTTCCATGCCCTTATTTGGTCCTTCCTGTTCCTGTCCTAATTGTTTCCAATTTGTTCCAGGTGTCTAGTTATTATCCTCATTTCCTTGTGTATTTAAGTTCAAGTCTGTGCAGTCTGTCTTTGTCTGGAGTTGAACGTCTTCATGTCTGTCAGTGTTTGTATCCTTGCGGTTTTATTAAAGTCTATGTTGAGCATCTCCTACGTCTCCTTGTTCCCTCGCTCCTTGAGAAACTGTGACAAGTATGTCTTTAACATACATAAAATGTGAAATAGCAAGAAACAATATCAACCATTTTATTACAAAGAATTTCATGTCCACCACAATAGACACTACCATATGGTGGAAATGACACTCCGGTGGGGGAAAGAAAAGAAATTAAGAAAATCACCTGTGATGTATGTATATCAAGTCACGTAAAGTATATTTATATAATGCTTTATACAATACATATTCTTCAAAGCAGTTTTACAGTAATAAACTGAAAAAAAAAACTGCCAATGTTGCAATATTCTTCAAAACAGAAACAAAAAAATAATAATTACAGGAGACAGTATATCATTATTTTGCTCAATTAAATTAACTTATATATAAATATATGTTTACATATATGCTATTAGACAGTGGATAAATTAAATAGTTTTAAAAAAAATTAATTTTCAAAAAGTCTAAACCGCCAAAAGTGCCCATAGTTATTATGTTTTTCTACTACAACTGTTGCTCTGCTATCACAGCAGCTCACCTTAAAGAGAAATCCATGCCCAGAGGCAGAAAGCTACGCTAATGTAATTCTTGAGTTATGAAAATATAAATTCAAGCTCTGCTTTCACGTTGTAAAGTATGTTTCAGGCTTTATACTTTCCCGCTCTCAGAGAACATTTTCGAGTTGTTATTTCCAAGTTTCAGAGTGTGACCTGAGCTGTTACAATGATGACTCTTCCAGTCTTCCACTGATAAGTAAAATCCTGCCTCATACAGGTGAGACTGTAAAAGGCATCATTATCCCGCCCTGACAGAGAGGTGAGGAACATGGAGAGACACATAGGTTATCAGTGTCTGGACAGAGTTTAATTTGTGGCTTCCTGGAACTGCAAACAGCAAACCCTGAGTGAGTAATACAGTCAGGACCTGACATCAGGCTATCATGTTCATCATTCCACTACCACTGACAATGACACAAAGTTCATCTATTATTAATGCAGAACCTCATGCTCAACAAATTGCAGGAACTGTGCGACTGTGTTTGTGTTGCAGAATATATGTGCGGGAGTGTGTTCCAGGGACAAATAAACTACCTCCTCACACTTCCTGTACATCTGCACTGTTTGATACAAATTGCTGTGATTGGATTGGCGAGGCATGGTGGGCCAAGATGCCACAACTGCACTGGTCTGAGCCCATGAGGAAGAGCATTTTGTCCTTCATCCCAGAACTGTCTTTCGGCCTCTCCCCCGCGTGCCAACGTGTCAATCAGCCATAATTGCTATCCTGGAGGAACAATATCAAGCCTTGGAGCTCTGACCGCACGGATTCCTTGCAACACCTAATCTGTTAATGAGAGCCGCTCTGCTATTTTCAGCCCCGCCGCAGACAGAGACGCCATCACCGCCGTCGAAGAGGAGGAGGAGGAGGAGGAGGAGGAAGGGCCCACACAGCTAACGGTGACAGCAGAGGACAAGAGGACCGACGCTGCTGAAAAATGCAGCATCCAGCTGCATAAATGCTTCGTTAACCCACCCTCGTCATCGAGTTTGATCAGTGCCTCCAAGAAATTAACCTCTCACACAAGATAAGACCTGTGTACATTTTTTTTTATATTCAGAAAGGGGTCATATATTTTTTTAAATGATTGATATCGTGAATTATTGATTCCTGGTCCAAACATATCTGTATTGTGTTCAGTAAACTGCTCATGTATTGAATTATATATATTTTTAGATTTGTTCAAATGTGTCAAATGATTTACTTATTTATTATTTACAGTGCCCGGGAGGTGACATGGTCGGTTCACTTAGTTTTGTCGTGGCCAAGACATAACTCGTGGGAACGTGATAATACGTTGTGGCCACGAGATATTAATTCATGGGAACGTCATATTAACTCGTGGGAGCGTGATATTATGTTGTGGCCACAAGATCATTTTGTCAAGGTTACGACATCCTTATGTCGTGGCCTCGAGATGCTATGTTGAGGAAACGACATTCATTTCTCGTGGACACGACTTCTTATGTTGAGGGAACAACATATTTTTCTCGTGGCCACGAGTTTAATGCATAAACAAACCTGCGTGACCATAGCAACCCGGGATTATCAAAAATGGATAAAACATATTTATTAACATTAAACATTTAATATAATATTTGTATATTATTATTATTATTACATTAACTTATCAGGGTTATTTTTTATATTTATTGTTATATATGCTTATTTCCCCTTTCAATTTGTGTACCGCACTTAGTTAACGTTTTGTATAATTATGCTAACATTTGCTAGCCTACCATATATTTTGCAAATAAATGCCTGACAATTATGCCAATAAAGTTTTGACTTTATGATTGTATTTATGCCCATATGTGATGATAAATGAGCGCGCTGTGTGTTCATTTACAAATTAAACTACATGAATGATTAATTCCTCAACGAAAAACTATAGTATTTATAATTATGCTCTATTAATTAGCTGAAATAAAATTAAACATATGTTAAATTTAAACTGCATTCCAGCAAAAATTCCAGTCAGCATAATCAAAGCTTAATTGGCATCTCAAGCATTTACAGTAGGCTATTATTTACAAAAGAATTCAGAACGTTAAGTAAAGAGGTCGAAATGAAGGGGGAAAAAATAATAATAATAATAATAAGCTAACAACAACAATAATAAAAATAATAAAATACAAATATTATGGGGAAAAGACGATCAGTTAATGGACTTACAAGACTTCAGGATGGATAAAAATGTTTTCTTGTAGGCCTATTTTATATTATGCACTTTATGTAACATTTATACATGATAAACTTCATTTGAATGCTGACTATCGCACATAATACAGTCCGGTAGCCAAGGCTTATGTCACGTTGTGCCTATGGTGAGGAGCGAGGAACAAGGAACGAGGAGAACGCTGGAGAATAAGGATACACAGTCTTTATTGACCATCTTTATTGACACCACAGGAATCACGCGTAGGACACGGGATTGACGATCAATACCGGATGGGAAACGAGGGGCAGAAAACACTTTAAATACACTTAAACTAATGGGACACACCTGGGAACAATGGAACAGAATGTGGAACACCTGGAACAAATGATAACACAATCAGGAGAGGAACAGAAAGACCAAATAAGGAAATAAACATAACATGGAGCACGTGGGGGAAGGAAACACACACAGACACGGAACAGAGTCTGATATTACTCCCCCCTCCCGGAAGGTGGGTCCCACGCTGTAACAATTCCACCAGGGGGAGGGGGGTGGGCGCCCTGGAGGCTGGTGCAGGACTGGGACACGGGGAATACCTCGGATCAGGCAGTCCAGGGTGCCATGGCGGCACAGGGAGCTCAGGGCGCCATGGCATAGCAGGCAGTTCGGTGCACCATTGCGGAGCAGGCAGACTTGGAAGCCATGGCGGAACAGGGAGCTTGGGGAGTCATGGCGGAGCAGGCAGTTCAGGACGCCATGGCGAAACAGGAAGTTCAGGGCGCCATGGCATAGCAGGCAGTTCGGGGCGCCATTGCGGAGCAGGCAGACTAGGAAGCCATGGCAGAACAGGGAGCTCGGGAAGCCATGGCGGAGCAGGCAGACTAGGAGGCCATGGCGGAGCAGACAGTTCAGAAGGCCACGGCAGAGTAGGGAACTCAGGAGGCCATGACTGGATGCCACTCAGCCCGGCCACTACGGACGGACCCATACTACAGCCCCCTGCCAAAAAAATCCTTGGGGAGAATATCATCTTTAGAGGCCCTCCTTAGGCCTAACTCAGGAACAGTGGCCCTCCCTGGGCTTGACTTAGGGACTGGAGCCTTCCTTGGGCTGGAGATGGGAACTGGAGCCCTTTCTGTGCAAAACTCGGGGACAGGAGACTTCTCTGGGCTAAACTCGGGGACTGGAACCCTCTCTGGGCTAGACTCGGGGACTGGTGCCCTCACTGGGATAGACTCGGGGACAGGAGCCCTCACTGAGCTGGGGACTGGGAAGCGCTTACTAGGAGCTGGCACTGGAGGGTGCTCTGGAGGAGCAGGCACAGCAAGGCGCTTTCGAGGAGCTTGACTTTGGAGCAGCCGGCGGGCTTGACTGAGGAACAGCCGGTGGGCTGGAGAGAGCCGCGGCCAGCGGGCTTGACGGTGGGCTGGTTTTGGCTCGAGCCCGGACACTCCCCAGACACCGGTAGATCCCTTCCCTCCAGCATAGTCCCTTGGTGTCTGGGAGGTCCATGGGACGATGGTAGTTGGCCCCGAGCCAGATCAGAGAATTGATGGTGGCTTCATCCAATGCCCTCGCAGTGGCTAAGGCGGAGAAACGAGCGCCGATTTCCATGATCGCAGGGGGGGGGGAAACAAGAAAACAAAAGACTTTCAAAAAACAGAAACAAAACGGGGAGAAGGGGTGCTGCTTACTTTCTGTTAGGGTCCAGTATTCTGTCACGTTGTGCCTACGGTGAGGAGCGAGGAACAAGGAGCAAGGACCAAGGAATGAGGAGAACGCTGGAGAATCAGGATACACAGTCTTTATTGACATTGACACCACAGGAATCACACGTAGGACACGGGGATTGACGATCAATACCGGATGGGAAACGAGGGGCAGAAAACACTTTAAATACATTGAAACTAATGGGACACACCTGGGAACAATGGAACAGAATGGGGAACACCTGGAACAAATGATAACACAATCAGGACAGGAACAGGAAGACCAAATAAGGAAATAAACATAACATGGAGCACGTGGGGGAAGGAAACACACACAGACACGGAACACAGTCTGACAGCCTATGGTTAATATAATCATTTAATAATGTAATAATTTCTATAATAAATAATATAATAATTTCTTAATTCAAATAAAAAAATATATATATTAATGAATCCATCTCTGATAAACCCGTGTTGCTATGGTCACGCAGGTTTGTTCACGCATTAAACCCGTGGCCACGAGAAAAATATGTTGTTCCCTCAACATAAGAAGTCGTGGCCATGAGAAATAGATGTTGTTTCCTCAACATAGCATCTCGAGGCCACGACATAAGGATGTCGTAACCTTGACAAAATGATCTCGTGGCCACAACATAATATCAAGTTCCCACGAGTTAATATGACGTTCCCATGAATTAATATATCGTGGCCATAACATATTATCACATTCCCACGAGTTATTATGTTGTGGCCATGACAAAACTAAGTGAACCGACCATGTCACCTCCCAGTGTCACAATCCGCTACTGTGAGGAGCACGGAGCAAGGAACGAGGAGACGTGGAGTAGACTTCAAACAAACAGACATTAATTAACATCCAATGGAACCAGGAACACACCCGTAGCGGGGAAAGACTAACATTCAATACCGGACAAAGAAACTATGAACAGGACTCACTTCATTCCCACGAGTTATTATGTTGTGGCCATGACAAAACTAAGTGAACCGACCATGTCACCTCCCAGTGTCACAATCCGCTACTGTGAGGAGCACGGAGCAAGGAACGAGGAGACGTGGAGTAGACTTCAAACAAACATCCAATGGAACCAGGAACACACCCGTAGCGGGGAAAGACTAACATTCAATACCGGACAAAGAAACTATGAACAGGACTCACTATAAATACACATGACTTGACGAGGGAATGACGAGACACACCTGGGAGTAATAAACAATTAACATTGGGAAACTAGGTCAGGGCAGGCACATGGAGAGGGAAAAACACACAGATAGACTCCAGGGGTGTGACACCCAGGCACCGTAAGTATTTTATTATTATACTTTACTTATTATTTAAGCATTTTTACATCAAAGCATCAAAGTTGTACAGTAGCTTTGAGGTAAGTTGTGTGTGACGATTAATAGTGTAAACTTCCAGTATAGGTCAAAAAGTACATTGGATTTACTAAGAAACTGAGAGGACAGGAAAGACTTGAGGACAAGGAAAATTTAGGGGCCAAATTTCTTTGAAAAATCTGACAAAGAGAAATCTACATGTCAAAGAATGTGGTCAATAATTTCCTAAAAAGTTATGCATTTAAGATGCACCAGAAAAAATAGTTTGAATGATAGCAACAGTTTATGTTTCTATTTCAGTTTGATGGTTGTAATAATGCCTTAAATAAACAAACAAACATACAAATACATAAATAAAGTGGTGTTTTTTTTTTTTTTTTCATTTTCAAAATTAGTTTTAAAAATCCTAAAATGAGAAAAAAAAATATTTGTTTTACATTCCTTATTTTTATTGTAAACCTTTTTCCTGCTGGTTTATGGATGTTTGTTTAAAAAAATTAAGACCCAAAAAATGGGCCCCAGACCTGTTTTTTTTATCATAAAAAGAACTTATTTTGAGACAGTATTTTTATTTTATTTTATTTTTCCTCCATAAATTGCAAGTCAGTAGCAACCAAAATTAATTTGGTGACCAATTTTCTTCAAAATATCTTCTTTTGTTTTCTGCAAAAGAAAATCAAAAAGGTTTAGAATGAGGGTGAGTAAACATATTATTGTATTAAATGTATTATAATTTATTAATATACTGATATTTAAATCATGCAAATATTTTGCAATGATTCAACAATCCCTAATACAGGGCAAGTTGTGCCACTGAATTAATTCATTTCAATGGTTTTTGCTATAAAAGTGGACAGCTTAAGTAAACAAGTGCCACATCTCAGCCCACACACTCCTGTTCACACACTCAAGAATTCTCTCTTCTAAACTGTCTCTTCAGAGCAATGCCCAGAATCTATTTAATTTCTCTAGCTCTTTGCATCCTTTTTGTACTCGTGATCAATAGATGTTTTATCAACTTATTCAAGATTCAAGCAAATACAAGCTCTTTATATTTTTCTTACACTCAGATTTATAGCGGTTTATAGTAGTAGATTTATAGTAGTAGACTTAAAGTTTACATTTAAAGCTGTTTAATCAACACATCATTGTCTTTTAAAAGCAAAATAATTTTATTAAATGCTTGAAAAAGAGAGGAAGGGGACAAAAAAGACAAAAGCTCACGGGATCCTCAAAGCTTTTGCCTTCCAACAGAGGAATAAGTACAAGGCACATGAAAGAGCTACACAAACAATCCTTAATGGAACAGATACCAGGCTTTTTAATTATCTAACTCAATCAGTGAGAGACCAGTGGATCAATGAATCCCCATTACACTGGCCGGTGGAGCATCAAGACAGAGCCAGTTTACATCAGTTCAAATGGCCAGCCAGGCTGCAGCTAAGTGACAGATTACTGTTTGTGGCTAATCTGAGGCAGTCACAGCATTTGAACAGAACACATCTTTAATTCAGGCATTGAGGCAAGTGTGGGCTGCTGGCCCTGTCACCGGACCCAAACAACCTCTCTGAAATATTTATGGCCCCTGACCTCACACTGGACATGATGCCATGTGATGTGGTCAATTTGGGTGGAAATGTGGTCATTTCTGTTCCACAAATTATAGACTTTGGTGAAATAATAAACAGTTGGTATGCTTTATGACTCTGGTTTTGCAAGTTGGCATTCACTTTATGTTAGTGCTCATACTTTTCATGTAAACAGTAGGCCTATATAAGATGTGTATGGACAACAATGCGATACATATGGACACAGATTCTAGATGTTTGCATAAGACATATGAATTGTGGGTAGCTGCTTAAAGGGACAGTCCACCTCAAAATAAAGACAGTTTCGATTCCCATTGACTTCCATTGTATTTTTTGTCCATACAATGGAAGTCAATGGCAACCAAAATGGTTTGGTTATCAACATTCTTCAAAATATCCTCTTTTATGTTTTATGTTTTTTTTTTGTGGACTATCCCTTTAAGGCACTACACAGAAACTTGAAATCTAATCAATAACTAAACCCTATTTTGATGTCATAAGATACTTTTTTTGTGTAATTACTTACTACCCACTTACTGTGGATAGTAAATCTGTAAATGAGAATAACTTGAGCATAAAGGAAAGACTTTTAAGTCCATATAAAATCAAAATGTATATAATTTACTTTCTAGTAGGCCTATATAAGATGTGTATGGACAACAATGCGATACATATGGACACAGATTCTAGATGTTTGCATAAGACATATGAATTGTGGGTAGCTGCTTAAAGGGACAGTCCACCTCAAAATAAAGACAGTTTCGATTCCCATTGACTTCCATTGTATTTTTTGTCCATACAATGGAAGTCAATGGCAACCAAAATGGTTTGGTTATCAACATTCTTCAAAATATCCTCTTTTATGTTTTATGTTTTTTTTTTGTGGACTAACCCTTTAAGGCACTACACAGAAACTTGAAATCTAATCAATAACTAAACCCTATTTTGATGTCATAAGATACTTTTTTTGTGTAATTACTTACTACCCACTTACTGTGGATAGTAAATCTGCAAATGAGAATAACTTGAGCATAAAGGAAAGACTTTTAAGTCCATATAAAATCAAAATGTATATAATTTACTTTCTTAGTGCACATTGCTAAGTCTGAGGTGAATAATTAATCAGTGTTAAGTTAATACACAGAAGAAAAAATGGTAATTGGTCTTGGTAATCTTTAAACAAAATCTGAAAATTAGCTTCTGCTCTAGAATGGCATTCCGTCTCTGATGATGTCCGTTTGACATCTTGGACAGACTGCCCTCCAATCATTAATTTTCTGTGAATGAGAGATGGAGGAGGAGTGCTCAAATAAAACCCCACATATTCAATGTTTCATTTCCGTTTTAAACAGAAACATGTCCCAATACAGAAGTCAAGCAACTTTCTGTTCATGCAGACTTTAACATTTCACACTTACAGTATAATTTAAAAGGGGAGTGTGCATGCACTTTTGCGGGATTAATCCTGCATTGTGGTGCCAAATGTGTAATGTGTGAAACAATGCATTGTTAGAATATTACATCTAGATTCTTAGCAACCGATAAACTTTCAGAAATTGAACAGAGCCTCATTTGATGCAATTTGTTCAGTCACAGAAACAACGCATGTTGTAAAACGGCCAAAGATTTACATGGGGAAAAAATAATTTTCTCACTGATGTGAAAGCATGAGACTAGACGTTATTTAAGCCATTATTTAATTTTAAAATGTAACTTATTCCTGTGATGGCAAAGCTGAATTTTTAGCAGCAATACTGAAGTCTTCAGTGTCACAAAATTCTTCAGAAGTCATTCTCAAATGCTGATTTGGTGCCCAAGTAACATTTCTTATTATCATCAATGTTGAAAATATTTGTGCTGTTAACATTTTGGAAACTTTTTATTTAAAAAAAAAAATTATTTTGTTTTGCAAAAAAATAAAATAAAATGGAGAAAAAAATCTTACTGATCCCCAAAACTTTTGAAGAGAAAAAACAAGATTTTATATTTTATTAAAAAAACTGACTTTGTGCATAAAAGTGCATGATTCTTCTGACCATAATTCTAATAGTGCTCTGCTGCTGTACAGTATTTATTTGCTCTGTGTACATGCTTTTAAAGAGGTGTTATCTAAGCCCTTGCTGATTACCAATTGTTTGATAGAGGGAAAAGGGGAAGTGGGGGTCCAAAATCATCAGTAAATAGAAATTGACCACCATCTGTGTCACATCATCTACCTCATTATGGAAGGCTGATGACCATTGATCTTTCTCAACACTCTGATCTACAGAAACAAGAGGGGAACAATCTCATTTCCTCTCGTGGGTCAGGGTCACAGTCAGATCATTTGGAACTGAAGAGAGCTAGAGTGCGAAAAATAACAGTACATTTCAAATCATCCTGAACCACGAGACATGAAGAATTACTGAATGTAGGCTAAAATACGCTTTTTAACATTTGAAAGATAATTTTGAGGGATTTTTCGAACGAACCCCTTTCCTCTGAATACCCTCTCATTTCCTGATAATATTATGAAGCCACACATTGTTTCTGTGGGATTAAAATTACCCATGGAAATAGGTCATCATTAGTGTGCTTGTGCAATTAGCAAAAATGCGTGAAATGGTGAATAACAGCTGTGCCGTGGCTTAGTGTGGGATGCGGCTGGCACAAGATAAAGGATGTGCGATAAATAACCTCATTTCATAACACCACATGTCAGCTGGGTTCATTTACAATCTACCATCCAATATAAAAAAAAGATACAGACTAGACATGCCTCTTTCATCAGAACGCATTGTGCCAAAAACTGTCTGATGATTCTGAGATTTTCTAGCATGCCACTGATTTGAATGGAAAGCGAGTTTGGTTTAAAATGACGTTAATCGTCAATTGAATATGGCTTGGAAATATTTGCGATTGCATCAGTCATTGCATCACCTTCATCCCCAAAGAGGATTTGCTGTACATCTCGCAGTGTCTGGGATAACTGCATCATCATTTATTTCCAACGGCTCTGATTCCTCAAAAGTTCACGCAAACCTATTCTGGAGTGCAGGAGGATTTTAAACTAATTGACTGTACGGTGCTCATTCTGGAGACACAGAACTTCTAGCCAATTTATGTTGCCTAAAATAATGCACATTTTAAAGAGGTGTTTTTGGACATTGTTCATAAGAAACCCGTTAATTAGAAGCATTTGGGCCACACTTTATTCAGACAGCGTGAAAGAGCTGTGTGTTCGCTTCTCACCCTCTCCATAGAGGCCCGTTGTTTAATTGTTGGCAATTTACCCTCTGGATCGTATTTTCAACGAGAGAGACTTGAGTTTCACTGTGTCGATCATGTGTGGAGAGCATTTTCTTCACAGCGGACTGGAGTCCCAACATGTCGATCATGTTTGGAGAGAAAGCAACTCGATATATTTGTGCAGAAAGTGAACATCCACAAAGTGCAGTTCGAATTTTTGCTCGTTCTGTCTCTCACGCCTCCCAGTTAGTAAGCTTAACATACAAGAATATCGTTGAGGGATTAATAACTGCTCTGTAGATGGCAATAGCGCAGACAGATACCCAAACAGCCGATCACGCTGGCACCTTTCACGTCTCATTTCCTCTCTCTAGAGCCTTGGAAAGAAAGGAAGACACTCACATACAAATCTAAAATGAGAGATAAATTAGATTCAGATGTGGCTGGCGTTTTGTTATTATGATGAGGTTGGCCAGTATCATATTTTCCACGTTTGAAATAAGGCAGTCTTGTCTGGCGTATGGAAAGCTTAGGCAGAGGAGTCGTTTGTCATTCGTTTTCCGCCACATAATTATTTTGGGTCTCGAATTTTTGCTCGTTCTGTCTCTCACGCCTCCCAGTTAGTAAGCTTAACATACAAGAATATCGTTGAGGGATTAATAACTGCTCTGTAGATGGCAATAGCGCAGACAGATACCCAAACAGCCGATCACGCTGGCACCTTTCACGTCTCATTTCCTCTCTCTAGAGCCTTGGAAAGAAAGGAAGACACTCACATACAAATCTAAAATGAGAGATAAATTAGATTCAGATGTGGCTGGCGTTTTGTTATTATGATGAGGTTGGCCAGTATCATATTTTCCACGTTTGAAATAAGGCAGTCTTGTCTGGCGTATGGAAAGCTTAGGCAGAAGAGTCGTTTGTCATTCGTTTTCCGCCACATAATTATTTTGGGTCGCGTCGATTGAATATCTGATTCGGCTAATGAATTCGGAGGATTAATTTCTCTGCAACAAGGCATCAATTGTTTCCAGTAAAGGGATGCTGAGTGCAGGGACGCCGCACAATGTTTTTTGTTCAGTAAACTGATCATACGCTGTTGTGTACTAATGGTGTTTGCGGAGGGCCGCATTGATCTACAGGCTCTCTGCTTTGCATTGTCCAAACGATATCCGAGATGCCGATGAGTAATAGAGAAGCACGGTCCCGTCTCTCCACCACAACGATATGTTGTGGCCAGGTACTAATAATTCTGGATTTGCAAAGTGAGTTTCATGGGATTCGGTTCCACTGTGGGTTGCTGGACTGAAACCTCAGCGGTTGACAGTTGTGTTGTTTGTGTCGCTTTCCATCACTAGCCTAGACAAGTGGCCTTATTGGCTATGACATAGCAGGTAGGAGGAGGGAGAGGAAAGTTCACGACATTCACTGTGCAGAAGGAAGGTTACAGAGAGTACTGTATTCATTTGAATGAATAGCAAGTATCCAGGTTGCAAGACACAGTATACCGTAAGAGTAGTTCTTCAACTAAATACTTATGTTTCAACACATAGTATAATAAATACAAAAGCTTCTCCATGACTTTATTCCCATGAGCATCACTAATATATTTTTTTCAAAGAGATAAAATGAAAAGACAAAACTCGCTGTTGAGTGTGAACTTAAAAACATACATACAGTATATTTTTCAATCATTTTTGAGTGGCCACTTGAAAAGATGTGTGGAATATGACCTTGAAGCTTTCATTTAGAGCTGAACTCAAACCTAACTTTTGCAATCTATTATTTCATATTGTTCTTTAATGCCAAGGTTTTCATATTTTTATGCCAAGGACCCTAACTAAGATGATTCCCTTACTAAAACACCATATAGGATCAAATGTATGAATTAATTGTATTTTAAAATGTATTCATTATATTATATTGACATAAATGTATTTTATTATATTTATTATAGTGCTGTCAAACGATTAATCGCATCCAAAATTTAAAGGGGTCATATAGAACATCATGTTGTGTATTTGGTGTAATGCAATGTGTTTATGTGGTTTAAGGTAAAAAAAAAAACATTATTTTCCATATAATGTACATTATTGTTTCTTCTCTATGCCCCGCCTTTCTGAAATGCGTAGATTTTTACAAAGCTCATCGTTCTAAAAAAGCTAGGTGTGCTCTGATTGGCCAGCTATCCAGTGTGTTATGATTGGCCGAATACCTCAAGCGTGTGACAGAAATGTTACGTCCCTTAACATAGTGTGATGCCGTCTCCCGGCAGGGCGAGACTCAGGCTTTGTCCAAATACCCACACTTGCAGTCTTTGCAGATTTAGTATCCATTAAGGGCACTGCACTTTGGCATTTTGAAAACATGGGACAGACTTGCACACTTACTTCCTGTCGCGCGCACATGCTCTTAAGTGGCCAAGACCACAGGTGTGGGTATTTGGACAAGGGGTCAGTCCAGCTGCTCTGCTCGTGCACATCCCATCATCGGTTCTCTTTTAGCAGTTCAGTCAATGTACTGTTAGGAGTAACTGAATAACTCGGGATATTGGTTTATTTCGTGTCAGAGGGAATAACACTGATTACTGTTGTGTTAAATGTGAGTGGAGGTGAGTAAAAAACCTTCATGGCAGCCATGGCATGTACGGTGAGACCCAGACGGGTGGGTGTCAGGGCAGCGAGCATTGCATTGAAGCGACTGCTTTTACTGAGGACAGGAGACGAGTACAAACCATCAGCTGATACTGAACCAAACCTGCAACACAGTACAATGAGCTGTGAGAGACATGCATTCCCTCCTACATTCATTTATAACTACTATATACATGAAACACGCACACGCGCATATATATATATATATATATATATATATGTATATGTATATATAAATATATATATATGTGTGTGACCCTGGACCACAAGACCAGTCTTAAGTCACTGGGGTATATTTTAGCATTAGCCAAAAATACATTGAATGGGTCAAAATTATAGATTTTTCTTTTATGCCAAAAATCATTAGGATATTCAAGGGGTCATATGATGTTGCTAAAAAGAACATTATTTGGTGTATTTGGTGTAATGAAATGTATTTATGCAGTTTAAGGTTAAAAAACACATTATTTTCCACATAGTGTACATTATTGTTTCTCCTCTATGCCCTGCCTTTCTGAAATGCGTCGATTTTTACAAAGCTCATCAGTCTGAAAAGCAAGGTGTGCTCTGACTGGCCAGCTATCCACTGTGTTGTGATTGACCGAATACCTCAAGTGTGTGACGGAAATGTTATGCCCCTACCATATTGTGATGCCATGTCCCGGCCGGAGCAATGAGACAAAAACATTAGAACCCATTATAAACGAGGCAATTGTTGCATCCAGTGGGGACATAATTACTGATTATAATGACTTATACTGTCTTTTTACGCGTTGCGTTGCATATTGCGCTGCCTAAACATAAAACCATGTCTGCATTTGTGATCGGAGAAATGACAAACTACAAACGCTACTCTACACTGCTCAAAACTTTTAAAATGTATGCTCAAGAAGT
This sequence comes from Sinocyclocheilus grahami, assembly GCF_001515645.1. NCBI lineage: Eukaryota > Metazoa > Chordata > Actinopteri > Cypriniformes > Cyprinidae > Sinocyclocheilus > Sinocyclocheilus grahami. The sequence continues at coordinate 145,653 of NW_015505345.1, read as the reverse complement.
GCCAGACTGTCCTTGCAAAGTTGGAACTGCCCAACTTTATAGAAACAGCCTTTGTGCCACAGATGCATTAGGCTACTGGTTCAGGAAACAGTCCTCATCCATCCTCCATAAAATGCGCAGCACACATCTGAATATTTGGGTTGAACTGTTCTGGAACAGTGTTGTAAATACAACTTAACCACTGATTTCTAGTCGTGTCCTCTTTTGGAAGGCCAAACAAAATAGTTTCGCTTTCACAACGAAACGTACAGCGACGCCACAACATGGCAGCGGCGGCAACAACAATACTACAGCGAGAATAAAAGTTACTCCTTCTTTCTTTGCGTAAACATTTGGGCGGCGTTATGCAAATCTTCCCACATCGTGACGTAGACATGTGGGGGCGTGTTAGAATGAGCCGTTTTAGGTAGGTGTGGTTGACTCTTAACTTTTATAAAGAATATCTCTTTGAATTTGAGACTTTAGTCTTTGCAACTTTACAGATCTTCTTTATGCACCAAGAGCTTGTAACACTCCAAAGAGAAAGGAAAAATTTTAATCACATCATATGACCTCTTTAATAAAAATATTTACATGTATATATTTATATTGATCAAATTTATATTATATATAACTATATTTAAAACATAAACATAACATATTTTTCTTAAATATATACATGCATATGTGTGTATTTATATATGCATAAATATACACAGTACACACTCATATATTATGTAAACAAAAACTTTTTTTTTGGATGTGATTCATTTGACAGCACTATATTGATATATATTCTACAAATATTAAAATGTAAAACGTTGTTGGCGCTGTATTATATTGTCATTTTAAAATAGATTTAAAATTTTAGAAAATATTCATATTATCAAGTTAACAGCATATGGTTTTCAGCAGAATATAATAATTGTGATTAATCTCATGATTTCTGACAAGTCTTTAGAAAGCAAGAGCTAATTAATATTGCACATTAACATGTTAATTTTGGCAGCCCTTAAAAAAAGTAAAATCCCTGTTTGTTCATTTGTAACCCACGTAAAAGGCAAAAAAAAAGTGTTCCATTTTGGTTAGGAAAATTAGAAGAATGTGATTTTGTGATTGCAGGAAAGTGAATGGAGGAAATTTCAGTGATTTGTTTATCCTGAAGAAAAAAAGAGAGAGCGAATCGACAAATAAAGAACAAAAGGTAACATACTGGTTATCTTTTAAATTCAGTGCAATACATGCTTGCTGATATCTAGTTCTGTTATGTTTTGCAGTAAATTCAAATCAATATCTTTAATAATTACTCCAGATACTGTATGCTCATATTTCCTGTATAATTGATTAGCATTGTTTTATTCAATAAACATTACAGACATCCTCAGCACTACTTCTGTACAAACATGGGAACTAACAAAATCACTCCAGTCACATTTTTGGTCAATTTTACAGCTCTTCATGAGCCTGAATGTGCATTCTCAGACAGACAGCCCACTGGGGAATCAGTCTGTGCTGGTTAGAGCCCAGAATACAGGCCATATACACTCAAACACAAACCAGAAGAAGCCTGTTAGTAATGAGGAAAAGACTTGAGTTCCTTGGGCAAACTGATTCTACACTGAAAAAAGAAAATTGAGGAAAGCAGAAAAAAACATGGCTTACTATCAGTTTTTTGGATCTATGTTGGATGTGGGAAATGAGATCTGGGTATTGAGTCCATTAAAACCAGAGTATCTGCAGATTTTTCCTGTTAATTAAGGAATATCACACAAAATGAGGGGAAGCACACTTGAGGGGTAACTCACCCCTTAGAGTCTCCCTGTCTTCATTCAGCTTTGATTACAGTTTACAGCTGTTTTTCAGGTCAAAAGTGACTGACCGTTGTAGCCAGTGGCAGATTCCATTTGCATCCCTGAATTTTAATGTACAACTAAAGCTCTAAATAATACTGTAAATAAATTGTTTATTTACCACAGGGGTTTCCAGTTCTGCTCCTGGAGGGCCACTGTCCTGTAGATTTTAACTCCAGTCCTAATTAAACACAACTAAACCAGCTAATAAAGGATTCGTTGTCAGGGTTTGTTGAAACTTCCAGGCAAGTGTGTTTTTGGTTGGTTGGAACCAAAATATGCAGGATGTTGGCTCTCCAGGAGTAGGACTGGACTCCTCTGATCTGCTGTAAATAAAAAAGGACAGTGGAAAGAGGTTGACCATGAGACTCAAGATGTTGGATAGAACCTTTTGGACATTTCATGCACACTGCCCAGAAACAAGATGGTTTTAGATTCCAGATACTTATGGCGCTTTTCCACTGCATGGTACGGCACAGTACGGCTCGATACGGGTCACTTACCTGGTACTTTTTTTAGTACCACCTCGGTTGGGGTTCCAATGGCGCTTTTCCACTGCGTGGTACGACTCAGCTCGGCACGGCTCAGTACGGTACGACACGGCACGGCACGGCTCGGCTCGGTTTGCATTTCCACTGCAGTTCAGTACCGCTTTAGAGTGGGCGGGATTATTCCCATGTCGTGAATCCTCTATTGCCGCGACTCCTGAAAAACGTTTTCATCCCCCGTTGCCCCATCAAGCTCGCTGGATCTGCTCCTCTGCTATCAACGAGAGGAACGTCTGTACTTCCTCAACAGACAATGAAACAGCCACTTTTTGGTTGTTAAAAAAGGTGCAAAAACAGTTGCCGTACCGTCACCAAAATGTGACGTGTAAACTCTGCTGATTCCGTATTGGCCGGAGAGAATCGTCACTACCTGCGTCACTGAACTTGTGCCACAAACACAACAGAACCGCTAGATTTAAATCAGCACAGCCAGCGAAGGATCGAACGCAACTGTTTTGAACGAGCGCACCTTTTTTTAAAAACCAAAAAAGTGGCTGTTCCCCCTGTTGAGGAAATACAGACGTTCCTCTCGTTGATAGCAGAGTAGCGGATCCAGCGAGAGCTTAATGGGGCGACGCGGAATGAAAACGTTTTTCAGGAGTCGCGGCAGTAGAGGCGGTGCAACTATAACGGCATGTGAATAATCCCGCCCACACTAAAGCGATACTGAACTGCAGTGGAAACGCGAACCGAGCAGTGCCGTGCCATACTGAGCCGTGCCGAGCCGAGTTGTACCACGCAGTGGAAAAGCGCCATTAGTGTTCCTGCATTTTCATTTCCTCCTACATCTCATCCTAATTTTGTTTACTGTCAACCAATTTCTGCTTGTGAAGTTTGTAAAATCCAAACAAGAGTTAAGTTTGGGCTTCCCATGAGAATACTGGATCAGCCCAACATTTCTTTAGAGCACTTACCAAATTTATGCCAGCAAAGTGTAGGACTCATTTCACAACCACAAGTTTACAGGTTTTTCTCACTGGTACAGATGGACAGCCTCCACACTCCTCGCTTCTCCAAAAGACAAAAAGAAAAAATAAATATATATATTCTACTAGTGCATTATATAAAAAGGTTTCACCGTACTACACAAAACGAACCTAACTGCTACAAACGCTGACCATTCGGCCAGATTTGCAAGGCCTATTATAGAAACTTAGAGTAGCCTACAGTATCGTGTCTATGCATTCATATAGTACATACAATATTTTCGAATTTAATGTGTAAACTATAGTAATACAACAGTTAGTGCAAGGTGTGCTAAAAGTGCTTATATTGTCAAGCGCACGTCATGCATTCATAAAAAAAATAATACTAAAACTAAACAATAAATAAATAAATAATAAATAAAAAAGTTTTCTATTTTATTTATTTATAACTAATTCCTTGTGTGTTTGCGCCAAGTGTGTACTTCTAAAACACTTGGCGAATAAACCTGATGATGATTCTGATTCTGATTTTATATCATTTTCATTTTTCACTTTGTGACTTATTTATGCATGGTCTATCAAAACATCTGCATAAAGCAAATCGTATAAGGTGAGAGATAAGATGTTGTTTATAAGATCTTTCGTACATAGGCTATAAATTAAATAAAGCACTTGACTCAAAGTCATTCATTACCATTCACGATGACAGACTTTACTGTGCCATGTCGACACACCTCTTTCAGCGTCATAACTCGGCAATTTGGATTTTTCTTGAAAGAGGTATACACTCTTAAAAATAAAGGTGCTTCATGATGCCATAGAAGAACCTTTTGTCAAAATGGTTCCATAAAGAACCTTTAACATCTGAAGAACCTTTTTGTTTGACAAAAGGTTCTTTGTGGCGAAAGAAGGTTCTTCAGATTATAAAAAGCTAAGAAAGAGACAGTTCTTTAAAGAACCTTTGACTGAATGGTTCTTTGTGGAACCAAAAAGGGTTCTTCTATGGCATCGCTTGAAGAACCTTTTGAAGCACCTTTATTTTTAAGAGTGTAATACGATACTACCAACTCCACTTGTCTGTGTTTGTGTGTTCAAGGCAGGCTGTGAGTGAAAACATAATTAGCATACTTCACGGCGTAAAAGAATCCTTGACTCTTTTTTAACCGTTTTTTTTAACTGTTCAGAAGAACCGAGTCGCGAAATTACCGTTTTTTACGATCGCTATGACATTTTTTTCAATATTTCAATTCTACAATTTTCCTAAACTCTTAACACACCTATAACACACAATTTACACAACAGTTAATTTCATGCTCAAAATCACACATTGCAAACTAAACTCCAACACTAATTTTCAAATTACAATAATACCCTAACACAATACATTACATCTAGGCCTACCAAAACACTGCAAACATGTCTCAAAATCAAATTATTATTCCAAAACACTAACACATGTTCTCTTCCAACAGGAACATTTAGTCAATCATAGCACAATCATAAAAACACTAACATCAAATGGAATTACAGAAACTGCATTATTTTAGGTGTCAGGTCTGACCTTATACAATAGACAGTAAATTGCATTGATCATAGATTGTGTTTTACACTACAGTTTCTTTTTCATTTTGGGTTTAGTAAATGCATGTATTTTGTTTATTTTGCTGCAGAAATTCAATACAAAAATTTAATGACCCATCTCAGAGTATCTTTATAGAATGAACTGTTTATGGGGGGGGGGAGACAGAGACAGAATTACTGCAGTAAAGGCTTTATTTGCAACAGGACATTAGAAAAAAACTAAAAAGAAAACAAGAATGCAAGAAAACAAAAATATGTACAATGTAGCTGTCATTTATCATGTGAAAATACAATATATACAAACAGAAAAAGCCACAGAAGTAATTTATAAATAAATAAATGTAATCTAATCTGCCTGGTCTTCTGCGTTTGGTCACGTTCTCATCCACATCACACCTTATATCTTCTTTGGCAAGGCATCTTGGGAAGAATCTTTTGGTATGCCTTATCCTTCCTGGTATTGTTCAGCTGTGATGTCTTGGCATTCAGCATCCATTGCATCCTGGAGGGACATCTGGAGGGACGATGGTCAAAAACCTTCTATCTCCAGGCTCAGTAAAACTCCTTAATAGGGTTGAGGAAAGGGGAGTAAGGGGCAAGGAAAAGAGACATTATTCTCGAATGGTTGTCAAGCCAGGCTCTGCCTGCACTGGGAATGGTGGCATGCCACATTGTTCCTTGTGATCATATATATTGGCAAGTGGTCTCCCACCTGTCCCCTTTCTCTGGCACCAGTCTTTGGAACAGATCTTCTAAAGTCTCACATTTATGCAGGAGTGCACTTTTCATTACATTTACATTTACATTTAGACATTTAGCAGAAACTTGTATCCAACGCGACTTACAAATGAGGACAATGGAAGCAATAAAAATCAACAAAGGAGCAATGATATGCAAGTGCTCTAACAAGTCTCAGTTAGCTTAACACAGTACACAAAGCACGTATTTTTTATTATATAATAAATTAAAAAGAAAACAGATAGAATAGAAAAAGAATAGAGCAAGCTAGTGTTAGAGGCCTTTTTTGCTTTTGCTAATTGTATAATAAATAAAAAGAAAACAAATAGATAGAATACAAAAAGATTAGAAAAGCTAGTGTTAGTTTTTTTTTTTAAAGAAAACAAGCAGTAAATGAATAGAGTGCAAGTCTAAAAGGGACAAGGTTTTTTTTTTTAAGAATAGTACTATTCCAGAATTTAAGAGTAATACTTTTCCACACAAGATCGGCCCAAAGAGGTCCTCTTTTACTGTATATCATATGGTCATGCGATTGAAAGAACCTCAACACCTGAGTGTGTTTTCTAGATGGGAATAAGCTGTAAATTATACAGGTGCATCTCAATAAATTAGAATGTCGTAGAAAAGTTCATTTATTTCAGTAATTCAACTCAAATTGTGAAACTCGTGTAATAAATAAATTCAGTGCACACAGACTGAAGTAGTTTAAGTTTTTGGTTCTTTTAATTGTGATGATTTTGGCTCACATTTAACAAAAACCCACCAATTCACTATCTCAACAAATTAGAATATGGTGACATGCCAATCAGCTAATCAACTCAAAACACCTGCAAAGGTTTCCTGAGCCTTCAAAATGGTCTCTCAGTTTGGTTCACTAGGCTACACAATCATGGGGAAGACTGCTGATCTGACAGTTGTCCAGAAGACAATCATTGACACCCTTCACTAGGAGGGTAAGCCACAAACATTCATTGCCAAAGAAGCTGGCTGTTCACAGAGTGCTGTGTCCAAGCATGTTAACAGAAAGTTGAGTGGAAGGAAAAAGTGAGGAAGAAAAAGATGCACAACCAACCGAGAGAACCGCAGCCTTATGAGGATTGTCAAGCAAAATCCTCAGCAGTGCCACAAACTGATCACCTCCATGCCACGCCGAATTGAGGCAGTAATTAAAGCAAAAGGAACCCCTACCAAGTATTGAGTACAAGTACAGTAAATGAACATACTTTCCAGAAGGCCAACAATTCACTAAAAATGTTTTATTTATTGGTCTTATGAAGTATTCTCATTTGTTGAGATAGTGGTGGGTTTTAGTTAAATGTGAGCCAAAATCATCACAATTAAAAGAACCAAAAACTTAAACTACTTCAGTCTGTGTGCATTGAATTTATTTAATACACGAGTTTCACAATTTGAGTTGAATTACTGAAATAAATGAACTTTTCCATGACATTCTAATTTATTGAGATGCACCTGTATATTTGCATAATTTCAATCAGCTCTTTCTCATTAGCAATGGAATAAAATACAGGAGACATATTTGTGTTTCAATTCACAATATGAACAACTGTTCACTTGGATTTTAGCCTATAAGTTAGTTTTAGAAAATTATGTTATCTGAGCTGACATACAGTGTGAAAGCATTTGAAAATTTGCCAGTAAAATTACATTGTTTTGGTCTTGGTTGAGCTTGTGTGTAAAAGAAGTTCAAGCATTTTAAATTTGTGTTAACTGTATGCATTTTGTGACAAAGCAACAAGAAATGTGTTAATTGTATAGTCTACACAGACGGATGTTGTGCTAACTATGTTAAGAGTTTAGGAAAATTGTTAAAAGTATTGAAAAAATTGTCATAGCGATCGTAAAAAAAACTATAAGCCAGATTTTCTCATCACTACAATGGCGTTCCTGAATGAATCATAGTTTTTGAAAGAATCGGTTGAGGGCATTTTTTGGTTAAGGACATAAGAACAAAAAATGCATCAATACAAGCAGCATGCATTTAAGTAAGTAAATAAATAAATAAATAAAATGAACAATAGAAATATAACATTTAAAATAAAATAAAATAAAAAACTTTGTCGGACAATCAATACAAATTGCTGAATATTTAGAGCGTTTTTTTAATGGCACAAAACATTTTTTTTTTCAATAATAAGTTATTATAATACATGTGTCCAAATAGATTTTGTTCAGCTCATAAAGCAAACGATGTACTTAAATTCCCAATAGGCCTATATGTTTTATTTGAACATTTCTACTAGTCTATTTTTTAGATTGGAACCCATTCTAAGTCCAAAAAAAGATGGTTCTTATTTCAATGAGTGGATTGTTTCATGTACTGTATATATTTTAGACCAGTTCTTTAACTATTTCAATTTAACAATTCAAAATATCAGACTCTTTGCTTTATTATAACATGACCAGAGTATGAGATTTGTTCAAGGGTTATGCTCAAAGACATAACATATATTATGAAAGAATGGAACTGTGAGTCAATTCAAAAAACCATTGTCATACAGTATGATGCACTGTGACTTGCTCTCCCCTGTGAGCCGTGCGTTAGTCTGCTGCGATGCATGAGCCATTGTGAGCATGGCAAACGTTATACCAAAACAAATAGCATTCAGGTTACAGGCCAATCGATCTTCAGTCATTAGCCATGTGCGTGTGGCGCCACTGGATGACCAGCAGAGCTTAGGGGTAACCCAACCTGCCCCTAATGAGACAGCACCCCAGCAAGCCACAGATAATTGATTCTGGTCAAAAAGGCTTTGTGTCACAGGAAACGGGACAAAATCTGGACGCCAAGATGGACGCAAAGATTTAGAGCAAACTGATAAGAGCTCAGGACAGGACATAATCTATTATTCATCCCTCTGTGCTGACATTCCTGGAATATGTGGCGCAAAAATACTTTTTTTCTGTCTAAAATTACTGGACAGAAAACATTTTATGCATTGTGAAGTTAGGTGAATCACTCTTCTCGCTAACAAAGGTAACACTTGAAATATTTTCAGTGTGACATACATCATTCATAAAGAAACTTGGCTAGTTCAGACTGAATATATTCCCATTAGCGCTCTACCATACCCATAACTCTCGGCTTGTCTTTGCCTGACTATGTAGTGCACACGGACACACTGTCTACTAATAAACCCCGAATGGCAATGAGGAGGCGCATAGAACAAACTGTCAGACCAAATTGGAAATCATAAAGTATTCTATAAATACAAGTTGTGTCTTGTCCTCACCTAGCCTAATTTATTCCATTTTCTACATGGAGTTAGTGAGTCCCTCCTCCACATTAGGGCAGTTCATTTACAGTAGGAGTCTAGTGAGGACATTACCATGGGGCAGAAGCCGGATCTCTAATAGACGGGAAGAGAACTGGAGGGCAGTTCCTGCTTGTGGAATACTGATGATTAAGTCTGTCCTGGGTCCTAAGAGGAGAGTAAGTGCTGAACAGCCAGCTCGAGCTGGAACACACTTGTGCAAGCAAGCAGTGCAGAAGACTCAATGAGATAATGATGTACCTGTCCTCCACTATAACTCTAATCATGTCTCACCTCCAGATCAGGCCTTTATAAGGTCACAACTAATTCGCTGCAAGGAATTAAATATCCTGTATTGTTTTAATGAAGGGTGCTTTTTTTAAGAAGAAAGAAGAGGAAGATAAAAGGAGGATGGAAAGAAGCGTGCAATAGGCGGAGCACAATTATCTACCACAACTTTTTTTTTTCATGTACGCTAACATGTCTAACTATATGGGGGTCAATGACAAAGAAGAGCCTCCATGATAAAGAAAGAAAAACTTCAAAAATATAAACACATGCCACATTTTTAGAGATGTACTCCTTGTATCAGGATTCTTGTTTTTTGGGGTTTTGAAAAAACGTCAAATTTAATTTTAATGACTAAAAATGTCACTTGAGGTAACTATGAAGTAAAAGGCAATAATATATTTTCCATACACTTTGAATAAATGTCAAGTGTACACATAAATGAAATAAATGTGTAAAATATTGTTAAAAATATTAAATAATAAGTAAATAAAAAGAAGTAAATATTATATTTTCCTGATGATTTGAATAAACAGGGGTGTTCACAACATTATAAATTTAATTTTTCTTTTTTTTTATCATTGTTTTTCTAGAGGCACATCACATGACAACCTGATATTTTCCACATCTGATACTTTAACGAACTTATTGACCTTGACACACAGTCACATGCTTTTCTTGGAACAAAATTTTAAAAAATTACCAATAATATAGGTCTTTTCGGTCAATAATGTAGAGATTTTAATTCAGAAATGTAAAAATCATTCTTATCACTGAAGAGGTGTGTTCATGTCGTTTTATTGTACAAATTGCATTTTAATGTACATTTTAATAAATGAATTGATCAGACAAAAATGAGCATCACATCATTGACCCTTCCCCCTTTTACAACCGAAACATTAGGCAAACAAGCATTAGGCCTACGATATTGCACTGGTGGGAATGAATGTCTATTTGTAATGAATGTGAAAGCCAGTCAGAGTACAGAAGTAGGGTTACACTGCCCAATACGGTCTGAAATTACAGCCTTTCCGCCGTGCAAATTAATGAAGTCGACAAACACTGGCCAAATGCATGCGACCAAGCTTTAACGAACATATGTGATGGTACGGGGATCTGAGGGGAATTCCTCATAAAGGGGCTATACGACTAAATGTATGCTTCTTCCTCCTATTACCAGACCTTTAAATAATAGAGTAAAATAAATAGCATCCATTAAACTGATCGCATTGTGCTAACTCAAATTGTGTTTATTATGCTAATGGTACATGAAATTAAGAAAAAGACCTTGTTGTCAGGAGAGTTAATTAATGGACTTTCTGAGAAAGCGCAGAGATGTAATTCATTTCGGGGTAAGCGAGTCTCATTTGCAGTTACATGGGTCCGAGCACTGCTGATTGCATGAGTTATTCTTGCAGACGTGCCACTCACAGCGAATTCCCTTCATTAGAAATGAACACCTCATTATATAAAGCAGCTAATTAAACATAATATAGCCCTGCAATGACTCATTAATGCACGGCTCCTGTACATAAACGCTATGACTTTAGCATTCCAATGCATCTCTATATTTAAGCAAACAATGTTATTAAGAACACTAATAGGGAGCTCAACACCTTTTTCTCAATTCGTTTTATTGTTTTTTAATCCACCTGCCATTTTTCTTCACCAGGTGCACCTGTTATGGTTTCAGTTCACATTCAGTGAATTTGGGCAGCCTTGGTTGTTAATGCACTACACATCTGTTCTTCAAGGGACTCATAATCAAATTCACTACAAATCATAGTTAGGATATTGTAATTATAATAATGTAGGACAAAACAAGAGAGATTGGAAAACTATCCAGGCCACTGTACGGAATCTCAATCACACAAGTTCCAACTTTCCCCTTCCTATACAAACACACACGTTATACCATCACTAAGCCCCATAATTCATTGCTAATTAGAAACGCTCCAGAATACACACATGCTCCAAGAGAAGGGGAAGTCATCAATCGAGCACTCTAAGAGTAACACTTTATTCCAGTAACTGTGTGTTTGAGGGAACAAATTACGCCTCTAGTTGGAGACAAGTGACTGTCTCTATGAGTGAGTCATTGAATCATTCATACAACCAATCATTTAAAATGCATTGATTCATTGTAAATGATGTGTTGCTCATATATACTAGCAAGTTTATCATGTTTTGACTTCATTTGGAACTGTTTTAAATGCAGAGCAAAAATAGCCCTGCAATATTGTGCCTAAATTGACTCAATATTAACTCCTTGTTCATAGTTGCATAAAATCAATATCGTGCTTGTCTGAATTTGTCTTACTGCTGGCAGACATCTATGCATGTTCGTCGATTAATTATATATTAATACAAGCCTAAATTAAATTTCTTCATCATATAAAGTGGTCCAAAAGACTTAAACTGTTTAATTACATATCTTCATTTTTGTTTCTAAGATGTACAAGATTATACTACATTTATAGCAGTATAGTCTCCATGGAGAAACTATTTCTCCTCTCACTAACTCTTGCCGACACCAACCGATGTAAGAGGTATTACTGTGAAAACACTAGTGTAATTCTAAGTTTGTACTGCTGCGGTTTAACATACACATATACTTAACCTATGATTCATAGCTTTCATTACTCCTGGCACAAGGCTAATTAAAAAATATAACTGGTTCATATCAGCCCACAATATACATGTCACATAATTAAAAGCATTCAATACACCTTGTTCAAACAACACTCACTTCCCAGGCTCTGTTTCATGAGAAAACATTTATTGTCCATACTGTGAATCCACAGGAGACGGTTCAAAAAAGGCCTCTCGGTGGAGGTTCAACTCTGTCTGCTTCTGTGTAACGCAAAACCTTCCTGAAAGTCTGGAGATCTGACAGTGGCTTGACGTTGAGCTGTGTTAATTACTGTAATGGCACACATTCTCATTAAGAAATTGTTTACGTGTCCCGGGGCCACATGGAGTCCAAGTGGCGTTCTTGCTCACTCGTATGCCACCGTGTCGTTTTGTTCATCACGACGAAGATGGCCTCGTTAGTGTAGACAGCTGTTCCTCCCAGCCAAAGACAAGGCCGTGGCAGCGAGGGCAGGCTCCACTGGGTCTGGACAAGTAGCGGCACAACTCAGGAAAGGGGAGGACATGCAAGCGTGTGCCCCCACTGCATCAGAAATAGCAGCGTGCCACTAGGCTGGCTAATGTTAATGAGTAATCAGAGGAAGAGGAATAGGAAGAGGGTGCCCTAGGACACATAATTCGCACAACCCCCACCCTTTTCCCAAGATACCCACTTACTAAGTCCATGTGGTGGGCTCCCACAGACCCTCACACTTTCCTAAAGAAAACATGCATGCTACCAGAATTGAGGATTGATGCCAGAAGCATCAGCAGTGGAATTTGTATCTCCCACGCAAATATGCACATACACTGCCTTCAGGCATAGCCTGAAATATTGTATTTATGAGATCCAAGCACATGAATGATCAAGCGAGGTTTGCATTCTTAAAAATAAAGGTTCCAAACGGTGGTTTCTGGAGCGATGCCACAGAACCATTTTGGGTTCCCCAAATAATCGCCAAAAATTTGCTTTCTTGGAATGAAGAGCATTTTAATAATCCAACGTACCTTTTTTTCCCCATATAAAATTGCGATGGAAAGGTACCCTGAATATTGAAGATTCTTCATGGAACCATTAAAAAAAAAATTATTTTTAAGAGTGTGTATTTGGAATCCTAGATGATACCTAAGTAATGACTTTGAACGGGGCATGTTAATGTTAAACATGCTGGCAAAGAAATTTTGTTAAGGAAAATTGGTGATGAAAAGTTTTTGTTGTTTTTTTTTTCCTTGATATATGTTAATAATATCAAGATGCTATGTAGGAATGAGCTTACAAACAATCAATACATTTAAAAGAATGGTTCACCCAACAATGAAAATTGGCTAAAAATGTACTTACCCTCAGGCAATTCAAGCTGTAGGTTTGTTTCTCCATCTGAACAGACTTTTGAGAAATGTATTATCGCATCACATGCTCACCAATGGATCACCTGCATTGAATGGGTGCCGTCAAAATGAGAGTCCAAACAGCTGATACTGTAAACACATCACATGTGCAATCCACACGACAATTCCTATATTCACTCACCTTCCAATGTGAAAAAAGTGTTTAAGCATGCACAAATAAGCAATATGGAAATGACAATATCAATATATGTAAAATATACATAATTAAAATAAAATATAGCTAATTAAAATTATAGAAAACTTCACTTTTTTAATAATAATAATAAAAATAATCAACAACAAATGCTCATCTCAGAAGCAGCAGCTTCCCAGGTGCACTTAAAGGCAGCAATAGATTCTGGCAGAGCATGCTCTTGATTAGCTCATCAGAGAAGCATTCTATGCCTACTCATTAACCTTTGCATTAACCTTAGGTGAGAACATACGTAGGTTTATCCTCTACTCCACTGCAGACAGCAAAGGCAGGGGATATTAGAAAGGAGCTCTATGTTCCCTGGCCAAAATCCCACCAAATCTGGGAAGAACTCTCTTTCACTCACTTTCGTCTGCTGCTCTGAATGCCAATCAGCACGTACCAACTTCCATTTTTAGAAGCTGGTATAGTAATCAAACCAGATGACGGCATATTTCTGCTCTCTCTTTCTCTCGCTCTCTCCAGAAGAACAGTAATGAGGAAAAGCAACACCCCTCCCACAACCTTCGGATTTCACACACTTTCGAACTGTGAAATGTAGGTTCAATTAGGAACTTGTTCAAAAAAAAATTATTATCACTATCAGTTGATGGTATTTGAATCGGTACAATTTGTCTGTGTCCATAAAAATGTGGCGAAGGCAAAAAAAAACTCCAAAGGTCTAGTGTGCTAAACTATAAAGCTTTAATTTCACTATCATCTAGGCTCTAGCTGAAACTGGCATTCTTTGTTGGGCACCCTTCTGTTGCTGCCACAGAAAGCCTTTGAAAAACAAATTCCAGTGAATAAAAGAGAAAAAGATTAATTTGTCATTAAGGCAGAGCCTAATTGCAGGGAATTCTGAGCAAACTTAAATTCAATTTATGCTCATTAAAATGAATATGCGGTGTGTTTCTCCCCATCATTGCTTTGAGCTCACAGATGAGAACAAGGGAATAACTTCATCCTTATTAAATAGAGGGGAGTTTATTTGGCCCTGCTGCAGCCGAGCCACTTTGATTTTGGCACAGATCGAAGAGAAGAGCAGCTGGAGGAGAAATCAAGTTGAAACCAAGCCTCGGAAAATTGACGGAAACGTGAGCGTAATAATATTTAATAATTAAATTCGCACAAACAATGTCGAGCGAATAAAGTAATCTGCAAAAAAACACGCAAATGTCATTTGCATAATTGACACTGGTCCCCCCTCACCATACCGTCATCCCCATGCCGCACACCCCCTCCCCCCGTAAATGAATAATGAAGATAATAAAAGATGTTGCTAAAATTGGGCACAATAACAGCGAAATTTCATCAAGGCCCCCGCGCTCTGATTAATCTGCTCTTGCAAATCAGCACAGTGAGGAGAGAGAGGGCGGGAAGCGCGTGATTAACAACGCCGGGGACCGTTGCGCTGGGCACGCTGCCCTGCGCGCGAGCCGCCCCTCTGCGCCCAGCTGCTGCGCTCGCGCTGTCTGGCGGTGCCGCCGCCCGGAGGAAAGCGACCAACTTTCCGCTACCGTAATTTGTAATGTCGTTAACCCCTCGCGTCCCGGTCCGTGGTTTAAAGCCTCATTAGGCCCTTCCCCGTTTCGTATTCCACCTCGAGCGCACCTCGAGCTTAAATTAGCCGCGGTGTAGCCTACCTTGGAAACAAATGAGGAAGCCCGAGGCTCTCTCTC
>NW_015505345.1:124178-130222 GCF_001515645.1 Sinocyclocheilus grahami | reverse complement strand
GGAAGAAACGAGGAAGCGCCTCTCTCTCTCTCTCTCTCTCTCTCTCTCTCTCTCTCTCTCTCTCTCTCTCTGTCTGTGTTTATGTGGGGGTTTGCGGTAGATATTGTCCCCCAACTCGAGGCTGGTTCTTTAAATGATTCAGGGCGTGATGAAATGGAAACTAATTTAGGTTATTAGAAACTGGATTACAATTCGTATGATGTTTTGTCAGCATTAAAGATTATGTTATTACCGCGCTAAGTGCTTACACAGGCTGCTGTGTCCTTCAAATCATGGAGGCTGTATGAAACACCGTTTGAGTGTAATAGAGCATAGGTGTATCCCTGCTTTTTAATTTGATGAGTAAACACAGCATGAAGCCATAGGCTACACAGACCTCCTGTGTGAGTGCTAAAGGAAATATGACTCGACAAGTGTTTCTCTCCCTGCCCTCTCTCTTGGTCAAGAGCTGACACTACTGCCATCATTTAGATAATAACTGTGCTCATTTACTAATGTTTATCAGGAATGAAAAGCAAGCAGAGTCGTATAGTTTCTCTTTTGTACTCCTAATTAAGTTTGTCTTTAATAGTCAATTAGCTTGATTCAATTCATAACTGTGGAATGCAGTTTAATGTCGCTGAATTGAGACGCAACATGTGAAGTGGCATTGTCCGTCACCTGTAAAACTATTTGCATATTGCCCCATATTTTTAATGTATTTATTTTAAATTACCTCACTTTACAAGGACATTTCTACTCGAGCATCATTTTTATTCATCATCATTTTAAATTAGTGGCATTTTTGTGATTAAGTGCTGAAATTATTGTTAATGGTTAGTTGGTAATTGCAGTAGCATTAAGGTTGAGTTTATGCATTTAGTATCAGAGAGATCCCAAGCTCCCCTCCTCTCTCCACCCCATAATCAAAAAGACAACAAATGAAAAAACAACAGATGGGCGATGAGAGCACTCTCGATGTGCGAGTTCTCAGTTGCCATTCGCCCAAGTACTTAAACACACATTCTATGTGATTAACATAGAACAACACATTCAGAGCATCTCTATGAGTCAGATACACTCTTCAAAATAAAGGTGCTTCAAAAGGTTCTTCAAGCGATGCCATAGAAGAACTTTTGGTTCCACAAAGAACCATTCAGTCAAATGTTCTTTAAAGAACCATCTCTTTCTTGCATTTTTGTAATCTGAAGAACCTTCTTTCACCACAAAGAACCTTTTGTCAAACAGAAAGGTTCTTCAGATGTTAAAGGTTCTTTATGGAACCATTTAGACAAAAAGGTTCTTCTATGGCATCATGGAGAACCTTTATTTTTAAGAGTGTATGGGAATGAGACTTCAGAAGAAAAATATTAAATCACTTTCACTCTGTTTTTCCCTCCCACTGATTGTCAGTCTGCGATTTGCTACGACAAAATATTTAAAAGCGTTTCAGATGTTCAATGAGCCCACATCTGTTCCTTGAGATATTAATAAAGATATCGGTGTGACAATTACACCCAAGTCTCTTCTAAAACACAGAGGTTCAGAGGGAAATGAACCTCTGGCTGCATAAAAGATATTCCAGGTGATATTGTAATGTCACTCAGCTCTTTCTTTTGCACTTTAGAGATAAAATACTAATGGAAATGAATTGCTGAAATAGTTAAACAGTCATTCAGTGTTTAATTCGGGAAACGATGAGCTATTCAATTAACTTCCGAACAGTCAGTGTGTTAAGCAATAGGGATTCCAACAAGTAAAAAGCTCTTGTCTGACAGAATTTGTAGTCAATTTGAAATCATTTGGACATATGCTACTTTTTTAAGTATTAGTATTAAGTATTATTTTAATTAGTCAGCAAAGATGCATTAAATTGATAAAAGTTGACAGACATTTACAATGTTACAAAATATTTATATTTCAAATTAATTGTTCTTTTGAGCTTCCTAATCATTAAAAAAAAAATAATAATTGTGGTATGTTTCCACAAATTTTTTTTTAGAAAAAAGTGTTTTCAACATTAATAATAATTTAAAAAAAATGTTTTTTGAACACCAAATCAGTATATAATGATTTCTGAAGGATCATATGACAATGAATACTGGAGTAATGTCTGCTAAAAATTCAGCTTTTCACAAGAACACATTACATTTTAAGATATATTAAGCTAGAAAACAGCTATTTTAAATTGTAATAATATTTCACAATATTTATTGTATTTTTGATCAGCTAAATGTGGCCTTGGTGACCATAAAATAAATCTTTAAAAAAATATTTTTAAACCGTAATGCATATTTGGCTAATTTTATATATATATATATATATATATATATATATATATATATATATATATATATATATATATAGTGATATATATATATATTTTTAGTGTTAAAGGTCTGTAACACCTGCTCTTAAAAATATTTGACAAATATTTTGGAGGACGTTGGATGTATGTAATTGCTGCTCAGGGTATAGATATATATAGACAACTTGAACTCAATTTGAAAATCCCCTTCATGCACAGCTTTTTAGGCAAGTATTTCCAGCCATCATTGACATTTGAAATTCAATCATCTATTATAAGTATGCAAATATATATATAAACTCCAATATATATATAGGGTTTTTTTGTACTACTACTCCAATATATATATATAGGTTTTTTTTTAGTACTACTACTCCAATATATACATTTACATATGAATATAAGTAAGTAACTGAAAGTAGCTCATGGCTCAGAGCTGTGCAGAACAATCTCAGTGTCAGTAACAGTTGGACCTCCAGGCTTCTCTGTGCTGTTATTTCTGCAGGCGTATCTGACCTCAAGTCTGTCCATTGTGGCATTAACACCTTTGACATCATTAGCACTATAATCCCTCCACTCATTAGTGTATTAATAAAAGCTATGAACATCTGTGATGTTCATCTGCACACAAAGCACATGTATGAATGACACTTTCCCTTATTTAATGACAACAGTCTCCCTCAAGCACCCAGCAAAGATCACTCATGACTTAATATTCCCGTAAGCCAGCCAGTCAGCCTTGTAGCCTAACTTGTAAATTCTGTACAATTAGTGGCCTCTTGCATAGCCGGAGACATCATTTGATTTTAACCTCCACTGTCCAATTAACAAAATGTAGGTTGGAAAATAAATGGCAGACGCTGGGGCAAATTAATTATGTGTCCTGCAAGATGTTAGCCAGCGAGCACCATACTGAGCTGCCATTGGAGGCAAGGGTGGGTGTGTGTGTGTGTGTGTGTGTGTGTGTGTGTGCCATATGGCTTGTGTGAGAACGGACATCATTCAGGGTGTAACAGTGAACCCCCTGGATGTCTAGCAGATCTTCTCACTTGGATTTCTCACTTTCGATTGGACTACATGCAGAATTGCTTTGTCTCTTTAAAGAAGAGCAACATTATATGTTGTTTGTTTGGAGAGAATGTGAAAGTTGAAAGCAATTACGAAAACTTTTCCAAATCTGGGTACCATTATTTTGTTTGTTCTCGTATGTCCTTCCAAAATTATCTTTCTGCAGTACAAACATTTCAACACAATCAGTTTGTGTTACTCATTGTGCAATATCGCCCTCTATAGATTCAATGAAGAATGTTGCAAAACATATTTCTTTGCTTCAATCAGTATTTGTTTTGTGTTTTGTGTTTTGCTTTGCTTTTGTTTTATGTTCAGTTTTGTGTTTTGTTTTGCTTTTGTTATTTGCTTTTAACTCTAATGGTCTGGTTGCACATTTTTTGTAGTTCATTGAAAAACATTTGGTGCAGAAACCATTTTCACTCAGAAATTGCTAGTAAATTTCACAATTAATTACAAAATAATCACAAGTAACACATTAATTAAACAAAAAAAATATTGAGGTAGAAAAGCTGAAGTAGAAACTATAATCCAAATTTTATTTAAACTTTGAAAAACAGCCAAAGCTGAAGTTTGCAAATAAATAATCTTTAAAGTATGAGACCATAAGGATGGAGAAGGTGTTATATTTTTATTATATAATCAGTGTGCATCCATTGAGGCCAAATTAAACAGATCAAACAAATATTTTTCAAGAGAGGAGGCCTTTCAGAGCTTTGCCTCAGCATGGAAAACATGAAAATGCATTAATTCCCCTGGCAGCTGAATGCACTGAAACAGATCTGCCTTAGTCTAAATATTTGATGCATTTTTTGGTGGACTCCGTGTGTATAAACATGAGGTGTGTTCTGTGTGTCATGGCTCAGGTGGCGGATTTGTAAGCTAGAACTCATGAATGTCACAACATCCTTGTTCGTACACTGGCCCGTAATGTGCTTGATAAACATAACTACTGCCATCTGCTTCAAACTGCAAAAGGAAATGGAAGAGAAATCTGTGATTACACATTGTGTTCTCAGCCATTTCAAAATATGGCACATACAAAACTGGAAAAAGACAAGATCAGAACAACAATAGCTTAGTCAGCCCACCCAAGGAAGTAATCATCCTGTTGAATAGCAGATGGGTCAGTGACAAACAAGAGTACGCACAAAACAGAAAAAGAAAAGTCTATTTTAAAACACATGTGCTAAGTAGAAATCTATTGGGTTCTTATTGGTTTCATATGCTTTTGAACAACTTTTATCAGATTTTTCAAGAAGCATTAAAACATTTAGGCTTGTTTTGCTTGTTATGTTTTTGGGAATTCACACCTGATAACATTTTACAACCTGAACTACTCTTGGCTTGTGATAAAAGATAAAAAGGCCAAATCATCTTATGATATTTATATGAATATTTTATGATTTATTGAGCCTGAAACAGTCAGGAGGGGTCTGTAGGGGCCTTCTTTATGATATGATTTTCTTGTTTTATGGTGATCACATAATAATAACTATATCAACTCCAATTCAAGGGGGGGGGGGGTTTCAAAAAAATAATTACCAACATTGTTCCGAATTTCTTCTTTTATACAGGTTTGGAATGACAAGAGAGTGAGTAAATGATAAAATAATTAGTTTCCTTTAGTTTTCCTTTAGAATTTTTCCTTTAGAATCCTTTAGTTCCCGTTCATGGGAACTTCGAACTGCGTCCTCTAGGGGTCGCTATGGGGAACGCCTCGTCGTGACCCGTGTCTGAAGCATACATTGAAAAAACACCAACTTGTTGGCCGGCGACAGCCATGACGTCAGTACCGGTGTGACTATAGTATAAATAGGCGCCGGGAGCACACATCATTCTCTTCTTGCTTCCCGCGATTCAGGACCCGCCGCTGCTGAGGCACGGAAGGGAATGAGCTCGTGGGGATCGCAGGTGGATCTGGCCGATGAGTTTGAAGGGGGGGTTCCCTTTCGCGATCGTCGGCTGTGCACGAGAGTGAGCCGCTGGAGGATGATGTTATTTCATTAACATTGTCTGATTCAGGGGCCAGTGCTCTGCTGGGATCAGCCCAGCAAAAGCAGGAAATGTCTGAGGAGGGCAAAGAAGTTGAGGCTGAGCGAAATATCTTGATGAACGTTATTTTTCTGTCCATAACCCTCCAGCTCAGGTGAGCCTTCCTTTCTTCCTGTTTTCCATATAAAGATTGAGAAGGAATGGAAGAGGCCATTTTTCCTCATGCATCCATCGATTCCAGCATACAAGTTATGCCAACATCGAGGCAATGCGCGAAAGCGGTTATGAGAAGATGCCCCTATAGAGAGACGCAGGCCAGCTATCTCTCCATGGGTGAGACGTCATCTAAGACTCCCCTCCTTGACATCTCGCTCGGATGCCAGGGCATACGCAGCAGCAGCAGGTCGGGCTGTCGCTTCATTGCACACGATGGTGATACTCTAAGCATATCAGGCTGACCTACTGAAAGACCGGGATAGCGGCCTTCACGAAGTCCGGGTCTGAGATGGTTTAGACCCCGCTACCTTGGGCTCCACTCAACTAGTGTGTCTCTGTCGACACACTCTGGAAGCATCGCTCCCCTCACCTTGAGGGTTGTATTGGAGCTTGCCTCTCCCGTTTGGCCCAGTACTTCTGGGTATCTGCAAACAGATGCTTGGAAAACTCTAAATCCAAATACTATGGTAAGTGCACA
>NW_015505345.1:74844-123538 GCF_001515645.1 Sinocyclocheilus grahami | reverse complement strand
TCTAACGTCCCAGGGGCGACTCCCATAGCAATATGGTAGAGTTGGTACTTAGTGCTCGCCATGGTTCTGGCATGCACTCCCCTCAGCATGGTGGCATGGGTATACTGTTCCCCATAGCGACCCCTAGAGGACGCAGTTCGAAGTTCCCATGAAAGGGAACGTCTCAGGTTACTTATGTAACCATGGTTCCCTGAGTAGGGAACGGGACACTGCGTCCTCTAGGTTTCTTACCATGCTGCGGATGCAAGCTTCAGACGAAGAAGTGAATGATGTGTGCTCCCAGCGCCTATTTATACTATAGTCGCACCGGTAGTGACGTCATGGCTGTCGCCGGCCAACGAGTTGGTGTTTTTTCAATGTATGCTTCAGACACGGGTC
This sequence comes from Sinocyclocheilus grahami, assembly GCF_001515645.1. Classification (NCBI taxonomy): domain Eukaryota; kingdom Metazoa; phylum Chordata; class Actinopteri; order Cypriniformes; family Cyprinidae; genus Sinocyclocheilus; species Sinocyclocheilus grahami. The sequence continues at coordinate 123,160 of NW_015505345.1, read as the reverse complement.
ACGACGAGGCGTTCCCCATAGCGACCCCTAGAGGATGCAGTTTCTCGTTCCCTACTCAGGGAACCATGGTTACATAAGTAACCTGAGACGTTTTTGGGTGACTTATCCACAATTAGTCATAAAGTAAAATAAAATAAAATAAAATAGAATAAAATAAATAATCATACAGCACTAAACTACATTATTTTCTATTACATTCAATTAAATATTAAAACTAACTTTAAAATAATGGAAATTATTATTAAATTATGTGTATAAAAATATAAATGTGAAAAATATATATTAAACACAAACATGTACTGCTTTATTTAATTGAATAAAATAAAATAGAATAAAATAAATAATCATACAGCACTAAACTACATTATTTTCTATTACATTCAATTAAATATTAAAACTAACTTTAAAATAATGGAAATTATTATTAAATTATGTGTATAAAAATATAAATGTGAAAAATATATATTAAACACAAACATGTACTGCTTTATTTAATTGACTTTTTAATAAGACTACAAATCGGAGATTCTGTGAAAAATTGTTTATTTCTGGAACCCTTATATCAGCAATAATACTATCAGTAATAATACTGTACATCTGTCTATGACTTACAATAAAAATAATATCAATAATATATGTTATACTTTTTTCTTCACAGAGACAGTTGTATCCTGACATTTTTGACTTAATTATTTTTAATATCACATTTTAAACAACAGTTTAAAAGTTCAAATTCACCTCTTAGTTTATTTTGTCTTTGTCAGCTTATAAACACATTGCAAAGTGACAGGTATTGCATGTTGTAATCATTTGTGGGATTTAATTGATGTTATTAACACATTCAAATCAGCAATATCTCAACTTACAGGTAAAAAGAAGCATGAACAAAGAGCTTTATCTGGTAAGCCAGGGTTTGCTTACCTTATTTATGAGCATCTGAGGCGACACGGGTAATTATTTACATTTGTTATTTGCTCTGGTTAATATGGAGATTAAATTAGGTGCTGCTCCCTTTAACCTTGACATTGACAGCTGGGCTGTTTTAAAGTTGATCCGTCACTGGCATTCACAGGGGATTAGGGATTTGAAATGGCAAACGGTTTGAATGTGTATAAAAATTGATATCTGGGATAAGCTATGGATACATGAGCTGGGAAAATGGTTATGAAAACCTCTGGATGAATGGTCAACACCTGCTGTGGTTTGAATGGCTTTTTTCCTATTGGTGGTTATTTTGCTTCAGCTCTTTGCCAGATGCAAAATGAATCCGAATTGAATTAGAATCATCTGTCACATGCAGAAGAATGTTAAAATAAACCAGAAAGGTGTATAACAACAAAACTATTTTAAATAAAAGCTACATTAAAACAGCCTAAGTTCAAACGTTTAGAAACATAAAAACAGATTGTACTTCACATGTGGTGTTTGCAGAAGGCCCGTCACATATGCAAAAAGAATGCAAACGCTATAATACAATAAATCATAACCAAATGTGATATATGATGTGACCTGAGAAAGCATAAATGCATCTCATGCTCTTCCTGCATACTGTAATTGACCATGATGAATGCTTTTAATTGTTCGGTGTAGATACCGTCATCATTCTATACATGCAGGCTGTGTGTATATCAGTTGGGGCAACTTTGTCTTAATTAAGTGTCTATGTGTGCATAGATTTCAAATGAGGGGATGGAGTGGATTTGGTTCAGATTGTCTGGGCTAGTGTAACAGTTCTGAAGGTCAATGCTATTAAAGTAGAGTTATGCAGAGTTTTTTCTTATGTATCTGAAACATCTTACAGAGGAAATTATTTTATCTATTATGATTATGCTTCTGCTTCACCCCTGCAAAGGGTATATAATTTAATATAGTATCAATATATTTAAAATAATCTATTTCAAGTAACAAAATTTAATTTTTTTATTTTTTATTTATTGTAATAACCCTGGTCCTGAAAACGGATTTGCAGTAGCGATAGATACATCGTTGACATTAATGAGAGAAGAGAAATGGAAGAAGCATACAACCCTGAAGTCAGGGTGCCATTGCTTACTACATGATTACAGGTCTACAAACCTATATTGAGTGCTTTATGTCTTACAAAGTGTGTGATCTGCCCACAAATAGATTTAAAGGAATAATTCATCCAAAAATGGAGGTCCACATAACAGAAGTCAAAGGTCACCAAAAGGGTTTGATTACTAACATCCTTCAGAATATCTTCTATTGTTTTCTGCAGAAGAAAGAACGTCAAACAGGTTTGAAATGACAAGGGGGTCACTACATGATGACAGAATTTCCATTTTTGGGTAAACTATCCCTGCTGCTTTAAATTCCACAGTCACAAAAATTATAATAATTAATTATATGTTGATAAATAAAAATGAATACCTGTAATACTATAAGTATTACCAATATTTTATTTTAATTTAATAGAGATAAATTATATGTGTAACAGTATAAATACAAACTTAAGAATGTATTGTTTTATTACTTTATATTAATATAATAATTTTAGATATCATGGTGTCATTTAAAACAGCTAAAACTATAACCAACTAAATCTTAATTGTAATATTACAGATTACCACTAGATGGCGTAAAATACAAGATAATGGCAATGGACAAATAGATGTAGAAGTTTATACTATGAAAATTCAAGGCAAAAAGCTTTGTATGATAATTAATAATAATAATGTTTATAAATTATAATAATAAAATATCAAGGATTATTCATTCATAAATATAAATTGTGTGTGCATTTTCATGATATTTATATGAATATAAAGAAATATAAAAAGAAATACAAAGAAATAATTAAAAGATTATGCAAAACTATTAAGACTTAATGTTCTCTTCATTCATAATAATAATAATAATAGATTAGTCATTTAATAATGTCATTTAATATAACCAAAAAAGGTCTCAATGGACAATCTTAAGTGTACAATTTACCACTAGATGGCGTTAAATACATGGTAAAAGCCAGTGGGAACGTTGTCTCTAATAGGACTGCTATTCCCAACACTGAAATTAATATAGCCTAATATTCAGCAGTATTTATACTCAATGCATGTGCTGCAGCACAGTTTAATAAGAGTCTGATCATATTGTGTGTTTGAATGTGTGCATGATGCAATGTTTTTTCAGTCTCTCAAGCAACCACTGAGAATGACAGCTCTCAGTTCATTTCTGAATCATAAATTCTGTGGTTCTTCAATATGCATATATGTGTAACTAAAAGCAATGTGGAGGACAAAATATGCAAAAACTGTACAAATCTAAAACTCTGCATTGAATGTTAACTCTATTTGATGACCACACACATCTCTCTCAGGTATGACATTATAGTAAGAGAATACTGACGCATCTCTAAGCTTGCTTGATCACTAGTGAAGACGAGCGTGTTCAACAATACACGCATTTCCACGTCCCTGTACTATTGCATTGGTTTCCTGAAACTTTTAAAGTTTGTATACAATTGCTTTTTATATATCAAACAAGGATATTTGGGCAGCGTCGTGGGGATTGGGAAGTTTACCGGCTGCGCTATGGAATAGCGCACTTTTTTTTCACAGATAGTCATGTTATCTTACTTAATAAACGTGCGTTAGTAATATTTAGCTTGATGCGTCCTCTTGTGGCCTCAGAAGAGAAGCCAAAAGCTTTTCTTCACCCTAACTGAAATTATGCCTTTTAAATTTGAATATAATTCGAATTTTGATCATATTTAAGTACAAAATCCAAATTTAGTTTTTCAGCCATTTTGACAGCCCTAGTGTAGAAAGTGTAAGCCCTTTGTGAATAGGATCATTTCTAAACTCGTGCCATTGTGTTGCTTTGAGAGGGAGTAGTTTTGATTGCTGTGTTTGGGTTGTGTCTCCTCCCCACCTAATTGCAGTGAGGCTCAACTGAAACCCAACAAGTTAACTGATACTCTCAGTTTGAATGTTCGGAGGGACTCCGACAGGTTGGTTTTTTTGGCTGGAGTGTTGGACAGGTATCCTCTAGCCCTTATCTGCAGCCAAATCACTGAAGGAGAGAGAGGCATTAGCTCAGAAATGCCACAGTCTTTGGGTAGGAAGTTATTTGTGTAGCTAAGGGAAGAGGATGTAAGGATAAGCAATAAGCAAATTTGATCTTCTTTATTTAGTTTAGATCATTGTCAAACACACTGGCATAAGCAGTCCACAATATATTTCAGTGTTCGCTGAAGTTGAGGGCACACTTCCTTGGAAAGGAATTTCACTGCAAGTTTTGGTTTCTTCTTTTCTTGTTACTCTGAATGGTGCTTTGTTTGTTCGTTCTTTCTTTTTTTCTTTTGAAATTGATTTAACTATAATACATTTGCATTAAATTAAATTAATTTTATTTATTTTTTTAAATGATAAAGTTTTGTATTTCTTGAGAAAACAAGCTGTGCCCTCATTGTTGTGACGGTGGTTTACATAAAACTTGTTCTTTTTTTTCTTTTTTTTACGATTGAGCTGTTAAACATGTTCATATTAGGGTTGGGCCGATAGACGATGCCATCGTCCATCGCCGATGGCTGATAGACATCACGATGTTGAGCCGGCATCGTGATTACACCTCCCCTTTATATACCCCCCGGACGCATCTCAATTAGGCCTGTCACGATAACAACTTTTTGTTCTGCGATATATTGCCCCAGAAATAATTGCGATAAGCGATATTATTGTCATTTTAAAGACCATTTTATGCCACTGAATATATAATCATGATGCAACAGCATAATAATGCAAGAAGGCCTACACGCTTCCAAATGACAACAAACTTTTCATTTTCAAGAATATTTAGATCATGTAAATTAAGTATCGATACATTAGATACCTTAAAAAGCTGAATAAATAGTAAATAAACAGTTTCTAACAAAAAGTGACAAGTAGAAAAAAGAAAAATGCACAAAGAACTTTTCCATCTACAGATTTTTCCCTGACCTTCTTTTCTCTGTAAATTAAGGGTGCGCACTATTGCTGAAAAACAAAATCACTACTTAGCTGTCAGATGTCCGTATGCACAAAGGCACAGATCCCTAAACAAGATCATATCTGCAGATGAAACTTTTTTTTTTTTTGTAGAAGCATTTTTTAAAATTTGAACTAGCACCTCATGACTACACCGCGTTATGTACGAAAAGCTGCAAAATACACAGGCGCGAGTGGAATGTACAAAACATGGTGACATACATTTTTAAGTAAATATAATGGGCGATATATTGCGTCACCAAAAATTATTGAGGTCATGTACATATATTGCGCGATGAGTCGATATTATTGATTATTGATTATTATATATTGGCCTAATCTCAATACCGTTTTCGTAAAGAAAATGTTGTGGATATGGAACCCCTAAAGGGAATAAATACTAGATGGGAGGAAAATATATTTCAGTGCTTTCTCTCGCAGTTATATCATTGGGTAATAAAACTGTATATAAATTGCGGGCATCAGAAAGCCGCTATGCCTCGCATTAAAACTGCATTTGAGGGCACGATCACTTTTTAGTTTCACTTTCACTTTCGAGATTCACGATCGCATGTACTCTGTTTATACTATGGAGCGGCAGTACTTACCACACATTTTACAATATTAGATGTTTGTCAGTGGTGCTCAGGATTTGCAAATCATTCGCCATCGTTCTCACTCATCTCTCCTTACTCTGTCTATGTGGTAAGTGAAATTTTATGTACTGCAATGTAACAGGCTACCGCTAGCAATTAATTGTTAATTGTTAATTGTTTTCCGTGCCTTTCTGAATACGGATTCATGCTTCGGGCCGAAAGTAACAGGAAAGTGTAATGTTGCATCTCAACATTGATACCAGTTACATTGCAGATTAGGGCTGCACGATATATGATGTATACGAAATATGAACGTGGTTTTGCGCAGCTTGTCAGTGAACAACGTCTCTGTGTAGTTAATGCTGCTCCATGTGAAAGCCCGCAGGTGATGGAGATTTAAGAACCGACTTTACTGACAAGATGCTCGTTAAATACCGCATGCGATTTATCGTGCAGCCCTATTGCAGATTGCTTGCAGAGAAATTTCTAGCTAAACCAAGTACCAGTATATAATAACCATCTTTTTTTATTATAAATAATTCCATGGCTAAAAGCTCATGAAAAAAATCAGGTTTTCCCTAAAATGTCAAATGCTGAAAAATATTTCATGGCTTATAGGGCAAATCTTTCCCCATGGGGAGTGAAAATCTCATGTGAATAGTAAATAAATAATTTAATAATTATGGATATTCAATATTTTTTAGATGTTTGAAATAATTACATTTAATGTTATTAAAATTACAACTATTACTACTAGTTTAATTACTACTATTGCTACAAAAGCATACATCCCATCCATCAGTTAGTCACAGACCTGTCAAGAACCTCCTAGTCAAACAGGATAGGGCAGCTTGGCCAAACATGTAGAATGACAAATCAGGTTTTTAAGTCATTATTATTAGTGTGTTTTTATATGTGGCATTAAGGTGGAAATTCTGTCTTTCTGTTAATCCTCATTTTTACTTGACAAGTCACCTGAAATATGTTCCCATTTAATCTAGTTCTATAAAGAACCCTGTGCAAGTCGTTTCCTGAGTGATCTGTGCCAGAGCACAAGCTCTATTGGCTTATGTGTTTGCTGTGAGTGCAAGGTAACTGCAGAAGTACTAATGGTAATGGAACAAATAAGGTAGTGGGTTAGAGGAAAGTCTTTTCACTGGCGTGGGTGCTGGGGGCCATGGTAAAACCATAATAGGATGGGCTCTGAGATAAAACTCACAGGATGATGCTCAAACCCTCATTGGCTCTGAGCTCATTCATGACTCTTTTCAGTGGGTGGAGTTTCAGAGAACTGGCCAGTCACTGATGCCACAGAGGGCTTTACATGTTGGAACTCCTCTCCCAGAGCCGTTGAGAAACAGAGTTGCGACACGCTTTGATCTGGCCGCCACGCGGTCATGTGGTTCATGGAGCTCTCAATAGTTCCAAACAACTCCGTGCTGTCAATATCAGTGTTTTTTCCCCCTTTTTTTAATGGTTAAATTCAATTTTATTAATCAAAAAGCATGTCTAATTAATTAAAATCATGAAACACAATTTAACATCAATTTATTAAAAGTTTAACAAAAATGACATGTTTAGGGCCCTTTGAAATGTTTTATTTTTTCCAAATTCTGATTTAGCATGTCTAATTATTTGGAAGCATAAAAACAAGTTTCATTTATTCTTACAATAGCCTTATGATTTTTTGCTCAGAAATTCTGAGTTGTGTATTTACATTTTTAAGGCATAAAATATTAATTGAATCTATCTTTTAAGTAATGAAAATTAAACAAATTTGATTTTTTTGGTAAATAAAAGTCATTTAATATTACAATTAAAACATTGAAGAAATAATGTATGATTATTCCTTAAAAATAAGGTTTTAATAATTTTAGTAGTAGTAGTAGCAGCCTGTTACGTACATTCTACTCCTTGTAGAATGTATGTTGGGTTTCTCCCAAGGTTTTTTCTCCATTCTGTCACCGATGGAGTTTTGGTTCCTTGCCGCTGTCGCCTCTGGCTTGCTTAGTTGGGGACACTTCATTTCCAGCGTTATCGTTGACATGATTGCAAAGATATTATTTATTATAAAAGCTCCGCTGCTTTCGAGCCGTGTGTCACGCTCGTTCAGCGGCCTCGTTTCATTTCGACGGCTTTACATATTGTGCCTTTAATAAATTCCAGTTATATGCAACAATATATAACAATGATAGTAATATACAGCAATATTTACCTGCATTATTAGCAGTATTAACCTGAGCATGTAATGCAAAATATTCAATAGATTAGACTGCAGAGTTTTGATTGATTCACTTAAACAGTTATGAATCAAACTCTAAAGGTGTTTTTTTATTATTTTTTTTATATAATATTTATAATGCCATTTAAATAAATGCATCAATAAACAAGGAGAAACCTTGAAACTAGTGACAAACTGAAATGGTATAGGAAACTTAAAGATTAAAATCATTGTAGTTTTAATAATAAATAAAAAAAATAAACATTTATTTGAAAAGTACTTTTCATACATTAAATGCAGCTCAAAGTGCTTAACAAAATATAATAGCGGCATTAAAAGAAACTAGGGATGCATCGATCTGATACTGGCATTTTCTGCCGGATCGGGTATCGGTCAGACGAACCGATCCAAATCCGATATTGTACGTATACAATTCTGTGTTATTGTTAAGCCCCACGGAAGCACAAAAACATTATAAAGCACCATAAAGTCAAAATCCAAGTGTTCTGAAGCCGTTCCATAGTTGTGAAGTACAGATGAATATTTAAGTCGTTGCACATAAACTCTTCTCTCCGCTGCCGCTGTCTGTCATCCTCCATTCAGTGTTCAAACTGCGTGTCACATTTGGTTACGACAGTCAAGATGATGAAACTCTCTCCAAGAGTGCACAGTAACCGAAATTTAAAACCGTTAAAAGAAAAGGCTCAATAAACTATTGCACAGATTTAATAAACTACACATCAACATCTCTTGTGCTTTGATGTTCTCTATGCGGATTTAATAAACTATGCACAGTAACTGAAATTAAAACGAGAATGATGCACTTGAAGCTGTGACTCCGTGTTGCTTCAAGCGCATCATTCTGTGCACTGGATGCGCACAGAAGTGCTTTGTGCCGCTCTGTTTTGGAGCTTTTCGTATTATAATACTTTTGCGCAATGAAAGATTATTTAGAGCATTTCTTACGTCAAAAAAGTCTTTCTTTTAGGCACACACAGACATCACGAATCAGCGTATGAATCTCAACAATGGTGACAAACAGCATATTCAGATAAACAGATCAACTCTGAACATCACAAAACAAGCTACTAAACAGTCACATAAAAACAGCAAAAATAAAAGAAAATGGTAAGAATTTAAAGGGGTGGTTGACGGTTTTTTTTATAGGCTTGATTGTGTTTATGGGGTGCAGTCTAACATGTGTTAATGCTTCGTTTGTTAAACAAACGTCATTTGTTATTTTTCACATAATTTACCTTTATTCCACACCGCTCTGTCCCTTCTCCTCTGAACGTGCTGATTATTTCCTGCTTTTATGAAGCCCCTCCCTCAGAAATACACGATGGGCTCTGATTGATTAGCTGGCCCGGTGTGTTGTGATTGGCTAAACCACCTCTAGCGCGAGTCTAAATGTCCCACCCCTCAACATAGCGGCATGTGCTCCGGTTGTATTGTAAACAATGACGTTGCCTATATTGCTTATCAATTTGAGCCCGATTGAGACGCAGAGGATATTAGTGAAGAGGAGTGCACAGAACCTGTGCAAGCACGGCTTTTAATGGTAGTCCTAAGATTTTTGTTTGTTGTTGTCTCATACTAGGGATGGCTCGATACCACAATTTTGACTTCGGTACGATACTGGGATCTAATACCTCGGTATCGATACCATAGGTGACAAATAACCAGCCTCAAAATATAAGTGAATTGAAAACAATTTTATTAAACGCACTGCTTGGAACGCTGCATGAAAAATTGTGCAAACAAAATGTAAAAAAATAATAATAAAATGGGGAGACTAAATAAAATGGGTTCACGTCTTCATATATTTTCAGTATTTATTTTTTTTGCTAGCTCCTTTGTTAGCTGCAGATTTTTGGACAGGAAAACTAATGCGTCAACGCTGTCACTTGATAGTCTGGACCTTATGGCGCTTTTCCACTGCGTGGTACAGCTCGGCTCGGTACGGCTCAATACGGTACAGCACGGTTCGGCTCGGTTTGCGTTTCCACTGCAGTTTAGTATTGCTTTAGAATGGGTGGGATTATTCACATGTCGTTATAATTGCGCCGCCTCTACTGCTGTGACTCCTAAAAAACGTTTTCATTCCGCGTCGCCCCATCAAACTCTCGCTGGATCCGCTCCTCTGCTATCAACGAGAGGAACGTCTGTTCTTCCGCAACAGGGGGAACAGCCACTTGTTAAAAAAAGGTGCGCTCATTCAAAACAGTTGCGTTCGTTCCTTCGCTGGCTGTGCTGATTTAAATCTAGCGGGTCTGTTTGTGTCTCATGTCGCAAGTTCAGTGACGCAGGTAGTGACGATTTTCTCCAGCCAATCCGTGATCAGCAGAGTTTACACGTCACGTTTTGGTAATGGCACGGTACGCTTGGAACCCCAACCGAGGTGGTACTAAAAAAAGTACCAGGTACTGTACCCACTGGAAAACCCCCAAAAAGTGAGCCGTACCATGCAGTGGAAAAGCGCCATTAGTGGGCAGCAGATCAGGCCTGATGTACTGAAAACTCTCTCAGAGGCTGAGCTTGATGCTGGAATGCAAAGGTAATATTTGGCAAATGTTGAAAGAATGGGGAGGCTTGATTCATGCCTTTTCCACCGAGAAAGTTGGTTTTCTGTGGCACTGCTCTCTTCCATGGTCTTGTATGTGTGGAGTAGGGCTGCACGATAAATCGCATGCGATATTTAATGTGCATCTTGTCAGAAAGCCGGTTTCACATTCATATATGATCATGGTTTTGCGCAGCTTGTCAGTTACCTGAAATAATGTACAGTATGTGGAAAATAATGTGGTTTTTTAACTTTAAACACATTTCATTACACCAAATGCACAAAATAATGTTATTTTTAGCAGCATCATATGACCCCTTTAACGTCTACACCTACCACAACCCTAAACCTACCGTTATAGTAATGCAAATACAGTAATTATGTGTTATATTCGCGGTTGTAGCTAGAAATTTGGTAATGGGAGAGTAAAAATATTTTTAAAACGTACACCGTTCAAACTAGGCTGCTTATGTTGAAGTGTTTGGGATGTGGCTTTTAATGATGAGACCTTTTTTGTAATCAGGCTCTCAAAAAGTATATAACAATTTGGATATAGATTTATCGGCCAACATATCGGTTATCGGCTTTCAAAAATAAAGAATAATCGGTTAAACCAATCGGCCAAAATTTTCATATCGGTGCATCCCTAGTTTTATTAAAGTCTACACCTACCCCAACCCTAAACCTACACTTACAGTAATGCAGATACATTAAATATTGTTTTTCAGCATGAGAAAAATTATGCAATATTGATGTGCGCATATGCAGTAACCCTGGTAGGACAATCTGACGGGTAGAATAAAATGGCAGGACACCGGCTTTACTGACAAGATGCGCGTTAAATATCGCATGCGATTTATCGTGCAGACCTATCAGTTTCAGTCTTTCTCTGGCTGCATTTACACTTGGCATTAACATGTGACCTGTATCCGGATGTTGTCCACATACACATTGAAAGGACAAGTGAGACAAGGCAAGTATGTGAATGTTATCCGATCAGTGTGTTCTGGTCCAGAGGTAGTCGAGGACGCATTGTGATCGGATCTCAGTGTAATGTAAACGCAATCCAGCCATCGTGTCTGCATTCGCAGGTTGACATCACGCAAAATCCCGCCCCCTCTCTCCTGAATAGTCAAAAGAAGGATGGAGAACACCCGTGTGGAGCGCTAGTGAGACTCCTACACTTATTTTTGATTTGTAAAATGTCCCACGACTGAAAATGATTCAGAAATTCGAATGGTTGGGGGGTGGGGAGGGGCGAGGTTGTGGTTAGAACGCTTGGTTGAGTGAATGCATAAGACGAGACGGTGAAGAAGAAGTGCTGCTGCAGAGTTAGTGCATCAGAGAAAACCAAGAAGAAGAGCTGCTGTGCTGTAGCTTCAAATTTTCGGCATGTCTAGAACAATTCTTACAAGTACAACACGACGTAGCTGGGCGCCGCGGACAGACACCGAACGGCGCCGCCGGTGTGCCTACACTCACAGAAAATAATGTATTTGAATTTTAAAGATGTGGCGCGACTTGTCCGGTGCGCGACCGCCTGCAACACTGTTTTTTTTTCACCTCCGTGCCCAAACATCTTTGTTTGGGCTTCCGAAAGCGGATGTCAGGAAACAGTGGTTGCAATTTATTTTTTAGCTCTGTCTCTGAGCATTATAACCCCAATTTGCTATTGTGTGCTGTGCATTTTACTGAGAACAGCTTCCACAACATGAGGGAGTACAGTGCCTGCCGGATTCGCCAAAAATCTTTTGTTGAAAGATGGAGCAAGGGGCGTGGTAGTACTGAAACACTGTCTAAGCTCTTCACCAATCACAACGCACTGGGACAGCTAACCAATCACAACACATTTTGTTTTTCGGAAGGCGGACCTTCATCAAAGCCGGAACTAATTGAGCCGTTTGTGCCAGCCTGGGGAGAAAGGTATTTTAATAATGTAAATTATGTGAAAAAGAATGCGTTTTTCGAACCACCAAGCATGAGAGCATGTTCTAGTACACCCCCAAAACAAAATCAAAACTTTGTAAAAGAGCATAATAGGACCCCTTTAATGCGTGTAAACGCAGCCTCTATCTCTGTTCACTTCATTATTGTCCAGTAGTGCGTTTCATTGAAGCAACTCTGACCGCACTGAGGAACACAAGTTTCAGAGGTTCCTCTTATTTAAATATTTCTTGTGCAGTTTAAAAAGTTAGAAGGTTGAAAGATAATGTACACTAAACCCTACCCTAAGCCTAACCAATAGTTTGAACAAAAGCAAACATAAGGCATTTCAAATTGGCAATTAAAAATAAAATTTCAACTTGCTTCTGCAAGAATTTGCACTCTGTTTTTGAGTGTCGTGACTCTGTTTTATGCAATGCTGTACCAGGTGAGCTACTGAGCAAGTTTACTACATCAAATAAGCTCTACATAAAGATCTGTGACGTAAATGTATTCGCTTACTAATCATTCACAACTGTAGAAGTGTTTTGAGGTCATAACATAGTGCAAGAAACCACACTTAAAATGATTTATTAATCTATAATCTGGCCCTGTAATCACAGAAGTCTGAAAAGGAATCAAAGTTGTTGGTGTTTTAGTGCCTCCAGTGTTAATTTCAGCTGGAAACTGCAGTGAAGTGTATAGTTTTTGAAGTTTTGCAGTTTGCTATGGTCTTCTTATATCTTGTATAGGTAGGCTAAATGATCAGAAGGTCTTTCTAACCTCAATGTGTCACAAGCCATTTGTCAACCTGTTGTCTGCTGTGTGGGAGTTAGTTTGTTATGCAATGTGTGGTCACTGTGTTCCCTGTGAGTGGATTTGTTCCATAGCCAGGTCCTTCTCACAGGTTGGGGCATTTATTATGGGAGAAAAACCCAACCAAGAGTCTTAGCCAATGTCTTTTTGTTCTTAATTTCTTCCTTTCTTCCTATGTACAGTTGTATATGTTCAACCGCTCCACCCCCACCCTGTCACTGACTCATGTTCTTGGTATTGTCTTACTTCAGCGTCAATTCCTGGCTTTTCTGTTAGCTGCATTACCCTCCGTGTTCAGGCAGCCAAAGCTTTTACAGGACTCTCCACAGAGGGCACACATTAGTTTCCCTGTCTCTCACTGCTATATATCAGAAAGCTGAGCAGGAAAGTGAGGTTGTTCTCCAGCCACACTAGGTTCTTGGCTACTGCAGTTTTCAACATCATAATAATAAACGTTTTTTGAGCAGCAAATCAGAATATTCGAATGATTTCTGAAGGATCATGTGACTGGAGTAATGATGCTAAAGCTCTGCTTTGAAATCACAGGAATAAATTATATTTTCAAATAGAAAACTAGCAAATAGTAAAAATATTTCAAAATGCTGTATTTTGGATCAAATAAATGCAGGCTTGGTGAGCAGAAGAGAATTCTTTAAAAAATATTAAATATCTTACTGTTCAAAAACTTTTGATTGGTATGTTAGCCTATAGTTTGAAGTAAAAAATATTAATATTAATATTAATAAGGAGAGTCTGAGATTTATTTGACAGTGATTTCACATTTCTTGTTTGTATGAAGGCTAAATACCAATAAAAGGTGAACACTTATTTATTTGCGCCATTTTTTTGCTAAAATATTATATAGTTTTATAGGAGTAGGTTTCATAGAGTTGGCAAATTAATTTTTCATAAGTTTGTAGGTACAGACATCTGTTGTGGCCATTCTTGGCCGTTTTTATGAGGCTTTTTTAATAGTGTTCATATCGATATCGGAATTATATCGTATCGACCGAAATTAAGAAATATATTGTGATATAAATTTTGGCCATATCGTCCAGCCCTACTCTGTCGTGTCCATCAGCTCGTTGTCTGTGTCCTCTCTGCTCTGCGATGATTTTTCGCTCTGAAAGAAAATGAATGTGCGGCGCGAGAGTGCGTACATGAGAGGCTGGAAATGGACGAGATGAACCGCTATGCGGAACACCAGACGTGTCGCATCCTTGAGTTCGAGGCTAAAATAAACACTTCTTTCAGTATGATTAAACAAAGAAAATGAAATAGTAGCATATTAATTACTGGGGTGGCACCCAGGGTGGTCGATAAGATGTCGACCACCCTGGACACCCCTCTGGCTCCGCCACTGCCCTTAAGGTGGTGTCACATTTACCACTGTTTGGCAAAATCCAGTAATTTCAGTAGGAATCCACTAAATCACAAATTTCGCATCAAGGCAAAATATTTCCCCAGGCGGATATCTCAACAGGCTCAAATTGGTCACACAAAGGGCTGGGTATTGTTAAAAAATTTTCAATAATGATACCTTGATTCGAGACCGGTTTTTGAATGATTACCAATTTTGTAACATTTATTTTTAACAAAATTACATTACACACTACCTCAAACTTTGGTTTTATTTACATTTTTTCATCTTCTGGGGCACTGCACAAAGGAGCAAAATTTAACCAAAACAGTAAATCAGTGCAAATAGGCTAGTTCATTTCACTTCTGCATTCAGTTCTGTACATAAAAAAACCCAGGAAAACATTCCCACGAATAAAACATGAAGCTAATAAACACATGATTATGACCGTATCATTTGTATGTGATTAGGATAGTATAAATTAGGGATGCACCGAAATGAAAATTCTTGGCCGAAATGGAACAGAATGAAGCACTGGGCAATACCGAACACGGTTTTTCACGGTTTTTCCCCATGTATTTTGCCTTTATTTTATTTTTTTTCACCATTGCATAAATTAAATAGCATAAACAAAACAACAATGTAAAAATATTTACTTAACACTGAACATGTTTAACATTCTAGCAGACAAACCACAATTTAATTTAAAATGAATAAGTTGGTAATATAATATTTTTGGCCATTTTTGAGACCCCTTCTTGAATCAGGCATGTATTTTTACTGTACAAATAAATGCAGCTTTTCTGAGCGGAAGAGAATTTTTAAAACATTATAAAATATTACAGATCCTAATTTGAACACTATGTGAGAATTTTATATGTACTATGAATTAACATTTATGAATGTTGATCGAGTTCTTGCTTTTTCTCAGTTTTTATTTCAGTGCTTCTTTTTGTTGACAACAGCTGATTTATAAATTATGTTTGTCTGGAGGCGAACCATAACTCTTGAACCTAGGCCCTCTCCCCCTACCCTCGTCAGGGGAAAGAACAAACTACCAGCCTAGCTTACTGTGTCCTCTTCTAAAAGTCATCTGCACCGCGCTGTACCACATCTTTAATATTCGCACACATTGTTTTCTATGAATGCACGCACACCGGCGGCGCCACCACTGACTGTCCGCGGATTCCAGCTGCGACTCCGGGCGCTGTTC
Organism: Sinocyclocheilus grahami; assembly: GCF_001515645.1. NCBI lineage: Eukaryota > Metazoa > Chordata > Actinopteri > Cypriniformes > Cyprinidae > Sinocyclocheilus > Sinocyclocheilus grahami. The sequence goes on along the minus strand of NW_015505345.1, from coordinate 107,483 downwards.
ATAGTCCTACCACACCACAAAGCGCCTCAGTGTCACTCACATCATTTTCCATTAAAATACATTATATTTGTCCCAAATTATTGTTAATGTACATAATGACTTCATCCTAGGTTGGAATAATTAAGAATCTACCATGTAAACAGAGATTTTTGATTACCTTAATCAGGCTAAAGTCAAATTCTAAGTAAACGAATCGAATGAAGACCGCAAACTGATTGAGGGATTGTTGGTGTCTCTTGCTTTTTTCTAGCATGTGAATGGATTTAAATGAGTAATAATTTGATGTATGGTTCTGATTGGTTGAATTTGAGGAAGGCAGCTGGAATTGCAGTATGCTTGATGTCTTCGACCCTCGTTATTTTAAGACCACCATGACCTTAGTCTGAGTCATCATTCAGCAATAGATTTAACAAATGGCTTATCCAACGTCAGGCTTACCTTGAATGGAACTCTTCCCTGCCAAAACTAGCTTAAACGTTGGACTGATTTCCACACTTTAACAGGCTCCCCTTGTTAGAAGAGCTTTGTGCTGCTTTATAGTTTTACATTTAGTTTGGGAATGTATATTTTTGGAGAGTTCTGGATCTCTAAGATAGCTTGAAGATTTTGTGCTATTAAGAGAGAACAATGTTGGGGTCTGTATGCACAGCTGGAATCGTCCATTTCTTGGTAAGAACCAGTTCTATATTATGTGGTACATAGTCTTTTTATTATACACACATTTTATTTACCCTTCTTTTTTCTCAAAAATGTATTCTGTTTTGATCCAAACAGTCACAATTCATAAGGAATCTCTCTTTATATCACGGTATTTTTCAAAATTATACTGGTTTCACGGTACATGACGGTATTTTTTTTTTCATGCATGACCGGGTGTTAACCACATTTTCTACTGATTGAGAGAGGAAATACTGCAGTATATTAACTTAGAATGCCCTATCAGTCATGATGAGTGAATATTGTCAAAAAATATCACACTAAATAGTGACTAAATACGACCCCTTTTAATACATGTTAACCAGGAGTCACTCTCATTCATAATCGCGGCATCGTCTGATAAAATCAACATGCATCTACACTAAAGAGCGGCTATGCGGTTGTTTTGGCTATATTACTTTTTTGTCTCATGCAGCGCACTGTCTGCGTCTGAGTAACAAACTAAAAAATAAAAAAAGTGCCAGTATACCGCCCAGCAGCACTACATAGAAACCTAAAATAAAATAGTGTATGCATGCATAATAACCTAGAATCAGATGTGCAAATGTCAAAATGTTTCCATATACTGAGTATCATAATGGCTGTCATGAGACGCTGTGCTTGTGAATTTGCGTAGTTTTAACATGATCGCTATTAGAACTTACTTTTCAGTTGACTCTCATGAAAATATTTTATTGAATCGAAAAATCTACAACTGCGCAAGTTTTTTCCATTTTGCATAAACTCTTTATTAAACTTCATAGGCTTCCCACAGTAAAAAGGGGGTGCAGTTATTCTGATTAAAATACATGTTTTGTTACATTAAATATACCAATTTTTTTACGTTTAAATGTAGGGTTAAAAAATTTAATTTTTATGAGAATAGTACTAACTCTAAATATGTTTAAATTTTAACCCAATTTTCACGTAGCATATATAGCACACAGCATACAGCGGGTAAAATAAGTGTTGAACACGTCACCATTAGTCTTAGTAAATATATTTCTAAAGGTGCTGTTGACATGAAATTTTCAACAGATATTGGTAACAACCCAATTAATCCATACATGCAAAGAAAACAAAACAAATAGAAATTAAGAAATCAAGTCATAAAACTGCAAATGGATCCAAACCCTTCTGGTGTGTCGCAACAGATATATTGACCGAAAAATTTGAGTGCCTGTTTACAAAAAAGTCTCACCGTTAAACACTTCAGCATAAATCAAACATAAAGCAGCCTTACAAATAAATAAAATAATGCAAACAAGTCACTAGACAGCATTACTTGCATGGATAAATTAAACAGAATAGACTCCGCACTGACGATAATGAAATTATTGTAAGTAAGCCATATTGTTGATGAAAATAAGATAAAAATAAAAGTTATTATTAATAATATATCAATGATTTTGAAAAAGAAGTATCTTGAATTAATACCATTGTTTCAAATAGCAGCATTTTTGTTTAAGCTATGTGCGCTGTTGCTGAAGAGCTGAATGAACACCGGTAAACTGAAGCACTTTGTTAGTGGGTTAATTATGCCATATGAGAATCAGATATTTATACAACATAAGCATAATATTATAACTTATATATGCATAAAAAGACATAATTGCACGTGATCTTGAACTAATTTACGCACTAGTCAGATGTGTAACTCGATGTGCTCTTCTTCCCGTAACAACGTGCTGAAACACAGCAATAAACCCAAAGAATTCACAACTTTTAATACTGTAATATTCTCTTTATAATGTTATGCATATGACATTCCCAGTTATAGTAATTAATGTTTAATTATTTAATAATGCATTATTTATCAGCTTTAATATATTGGCAAAATGTTCTTATCGGTTCGATAACGATAACATTAAAATTAACATTTATCGGCCGATACCGAAATGTTGGCTGATATATTATGCATCCCTAATGGTGAGGAAGTAATGACACAATTTTCATTTTTGGGTGAACTGTTCCATTAATGTAATTCTGCAACACACAGGCTTTTTATGTGTTCATGAGATTTATTGTAGCAGCGTTGCTTGACATTGTTTGACCACTTGGGATTTTTTCTGTCAGTGACATGATGTTCATTTTTGATTTCTGATGCTTGGCATTATTTCATTTAAACAAGTTAAGTCGATTCACGTTTATTTATGTAATAGTGCTTTATACAATACATATTGTTTCAAAACAGCTTTACAGTAATAAACAGGACAATAACAGTATTAATATTGCAAAATTCATCTATTTTGAAACACTTCATTTTCAGCTGAAAAGCAGTTCTGCAGAAGACAATAGTGACGTTATTTTGCTCAATTCTGATTCAGTGTGGAGTCAGTTCAGTTCAATAATCGTGTTACTGTCAGCATGGCTAAGGTGATTAATTATGAAACAACTTCAAATGCTGGTCTACAGAAGACATTGCGTTCATTATCAAGCTCTCTTCAGTTCAAGCTTTTGAGTTCTCATCCAATAGTGTCAGTACAGTGAGATTGACAATATTTTCTGAATAAGTGTCTTTTAAGCCACAACTGACCAAGCCAAACGCAGATAATTCCACATTTTAATAAAAAAAAATAACTTTGCCCAAATCAAAGTCATGTGGTGCATTCAGGGAGAGTCTGGCTTATGTGGACAACATGCTTAAAAAGTCCAACAAGAAGGTAGAGGAACTGCACCAGGAACTTCAGGAACTGAACGCACACATAGTGGTGAAGGACCCAGAGGAGGTTGTAGGTATGGCTGATTTCACTCCTCCCGTCTCTTTAACTTTTGTATTTATTGTAGCTTTTGTTTTTAATCACTGACAAAATTGTACTGAAAAAAACATTGTTCTACCAAATGTTATTTATTTATTTTTTTAATAGATTAAAAATTATATCTTGATGTTTTTCAGCCAAATGTTTATTTGCACTGAAATTGCTTAAAAATGAACTTGTTCACATCCAACTACAAGGAGGTGACAAGTAAATTGCTGTGACTGGAAACATGTAAGTCGAAGTATTATAATACGTTGTTGAAATGGTGGGTCAGGAAAAGCTTTGGGGTCTGTCTTCCCGAGTCAGCGAGTGCGCTCTGACCGTGAGCATCACGGACCAAATGTGTGACTCAGAAGGGAGCTAACTGTGGGTATAATACTGGTATATTTATTTATATGTTATAATAAATTATGTTTGCCTAGAGATAGGGGAGGTTTAGCATTACCGAATAGCATTTGAAGTGTCTAAGCTCACTAGACACTGGGAGGAAGAAGATTTAGATTTAGATTGGGTATTAATAGAACGACAACTTACTTATCCTTTTCGGCCAATAGAGGCTTTTTCACAAAACCCAGAGGGGAACTTACAGCATCATATGATCAACCCAATATTGCTTCATTCTAAAGAGGTTTGGAAAATTGTCCACATGAGATGTCAGCATTACTCATCAGTATGGAATAATCCTTATGTTAAGGTAGGGAAAAAGCCCCTGTTTTGGGGACAATGGTTTAGAAATGGAATACGAACTCTAAAGGATTTATTTAGTGATGATAAGCTTTTATCTTATACTAATTTAAAAGAAAAATTTCATTTAGAAGGCCGGGATCACTTCTGGAAATATTTACAGATTAGAAACCGTTTGGTGGCAAAGGTTTCTATGGGACAAGAAAAGAATGTTTTAGAAAAATTTTGCGAACTACCAAGACCCCTTCAAAAATCATCGAAATTTTATCAACTCAAGTTTAAGGATAAGAACTGTGAAAACTTGAGATTGATTTGGCAAAGAGACATTAATAGTGACATAGATAAGGACACTTGGAACAGAATTTTGTCCTACAGTGGAAGGTACATAAAGGAAGCAAGAGGTAAATGTATCCAGTATAAGGTATTATATAGGTATTATTATACACCAATGCGACTTTTTAGAATGGGTTGTCTGATTGATAATAAATGCTGGAAATGTAAACAAGAAACTGGCACATACATTCATGCTCTCTGGCAATGTTCAAAGATTCAACCTTTTTGGGAAATTGTGTTGAAATATCTTGGAAGATGTTTGGGATTTAACCTTCCATTTTCATCAAGGATTTGTCTTTTAGGAGATAAATAGGAGATCCCTCAGATTAAAAATAACGAGTTTTCCCTTGTTACTGTCGGTGTAATCACGGCAGTATGACTGATACTTAGATTTTGGAAAGATAATCAATGTCCTTCACTTAAAATGTGGATTGAATATATGATAGAGAATGTATCATATGAAAAATTGTTAGCTAAGGTGAGTGTAAATCACATGGATGTTGACTTGTGGGAGAATTTTATTCAGATTGTTACTTCAGGCATGGATCTAGTATCAGTCACCCTTTGAAGTGTGACTTGATTACCCTGTTGTGCATTTAAGTGTAATTTCTATAATAATAATTATTATTATTATTATTTATGATAATTACTTTTGTTTGTTTTGTTTTGTATACAGTGTATTTATTTATTTTTTGAAATGTACAACATTTTTTTTGTACTGGTACGTTTTATGTATAAAGAAAACCAATTTAAAAACTTCATTTTCAAAAAAAAAAATTAAACTTGTTTATTGATTTTAGTCATTTAATGACAAACCCTAATTTCTAAGATTAAAAATGCTATAAAAATAAGTTTTTCACTAAATGAACATCAAAAGGAACAATATTTAATCATAATCTTATAGATGCACCAATATACTAATTCATAGTAATAAACAGCAATATTTACCAATGTTTATAACACTTGGGTAGCATTGGGGAACAAGCGAAAACAAATGTTTGAATCAGATTTAAATAAAGATAAGATCAATTAGATTAGATAAATTGAACCAATACATGGAAATGAATCACTTACCAACTCTTGCGATTGTTTGCTGCTATGGCCAAATAAAAAAATTGAGAATGTCTATCTCAAGGCTTTCAATATAAAAATAAGTTTTTCACTAAATGAACATCAAAAGGAACAATATTTAATCATAATCTTATAGATGCACCAATATACTAATTCATAGTAATAAACAGCAATATTTACCAATGTTTATAACACTTGGGTAGCATTGGGGAACAAGCGAAAACAAATGTTTGAATCAGATTTAAATAAAGATAAGATAAATTAGATTAGATAAATTGAACCAATACATGGAAATGAATCACTTACCAACTCTTGCGATTGTTTGCTGCTGTGGCCAAATAAAAAAATTGAGAATGTCTATCTCAAGGCTTTCACAGTACCGTGGTAATAAACTGGTTTCATGGCAATACGATGTTTTGGACTGAGGTAATACCATAGCTTTCTCTAAAGTATGTTGAGGTACATTGTAAATAACATAAATATTGTTATCAGTATAATGGTATGCATTCAAGTAACATGTTATTACCATCTCATGCTGCTACTGTACCTTGGTACAACCACAGTACTTTTTTTCTGTTCTACTGTGGTTGTACAACCAAGGACTTTGTGTCCAAAACAACAGTTATCCATGGATATTACTGTACCCTGTCATATACTGTTGAAAAAAATCACCACAACAAAGAACAATGATAATGATTTGCCAGGGGTTTAATGGATTATCCAAAATAGAAGGTTTTGCATTTGAGCTTTTGGTTATACAAGAGGCTTGCTGTTGAATTTTGATATTGTTGCTCATTTGAACCATGAGGTAGCTACAGAAGGAAGAACACTGATTATTTATGCAGCTGTCATTATTTCCCTGTGAATTCCCTTTATTATCAATAATATTACAATAGTATAATGTGACTTAGAAACTGTCAAGTTAATCATAAATTAATGCAAAGAGGGAGTATGACAAGAATGAATGAAGTCTTTGCATCCTTGTGTGTGTAAATGTTGCATTATGCTCATGGCGTTGTGGCTGGGTTGTGATTTATATTATAGTGTGACTCTTTGTGAACTTGGATAACATGATGAATGCAAACTCATGATTACAAGGCTGTGATTTCTTTGCTCTGCTAGTGCTTCAGGGCACCTCTGTTGTTTGAAATCATGTCTTTTAGTTTCTCTGAATGCATGTGCATTTGTTAGTGTCTCACCAGGCCAGCTGTTTGCCTTTTCTTAGTTAAAGGGGTCTTATTATGCTCAGGCCAGCTGTATGCCTTTTCTTAGTTAAAGGGGTCCTATTATGCTCTTTTACAAAGTCTTGATTTTGTTTTGGGGGTGTACTAGAACAGGCTCTCATACTAGGTTTTTCGAAAAACACATTATTTTTCACATATTTTACATTATTACAACACCTCTCTTCCCAGTCTGGCATGAATGGCTCGAATAGTTCCTGTATCAAATGAAGGCCCACCTTCTGAAATACGAAATGTGTTGTGATTGGTTAGCTGGGCCAGTGTGTGTTGTGATTGGCACCACTAGGCGCCTGGTTGGGAAATGTCATGCCCCTTATAGCCGCCTGCGAGCTTCAGTGTAAATATTGCGTCAAAATCAAATAAATTTGAGCGTGATGGTAACCACTCTAAGTCCGTCTGCCTTGGGGAAAGCTAGCATTTTACATTATTACAACACCTCTCTTCCCAGTCTGGCATGAATGGCTCGAATAGTTCCTGTATCAAATGAAGGCCCACCTTCTGAAATACGAAATGTGTTGTGATTGGTTAGCTGGGCCAGTGTGTGTTGTGATTGGCACCACTAGGCGCCTGGTTGGGAAATGTCATGCCCCTTATAGCCGCCTGCGAGCTTCAGTGTAAATATTGCGTCAAAATCAAATAAATTTGAGCGTGATTTAAACCCGGGTGATGGTAACCACTCTAAGTCCGTCTGCCTTGGGGAAAGCTAGCGTGTCTCGACATTGGGGAAACCCATGGCAAATGTGAGACTTTTCCTGGTTAGTTCCACAAATGCTTAATTGAATCATTGTGTACTGTGTGTTTAGAAAAGCCACAGTGTTATGTTATTTATTTATGTATGCATTTATTTATTGCTGCGATCCATTTTCAGCTTTTCAGATAGGAACTAGTCCAATTGCAGTAGGGTTGCATGTTTATTGAATGCAAATAATGTCTCTTGGACAGTTGGTTTTCTCTTTCCTTGATTCAGTTATTCACTCACCAAACTTCAGAAAGTTTTAAGTGTTTACAAATAGGAGTCACTCTTCTAGATAAGGTTATAGGATACTCTAAATCTCAGTATAATTAGCTGAGGAATTCCCATTTAAATTTGTTTGTTTTGAATTTGTAATACTGAACACAAAATTCCCATTACTTCAGTTCAAAGTGAATACTCCATGCCTGTTTACTTTGTTTATGCATTCTTCGGAATTAAACCCATGACCTTCATATTGTTAGTGCTGTTCTCTACCAGAAATTCTTTATTTGTGAATATACAGTAGTTCAGTATTCATTAAATTATTGGCCAAATGTCTATCAGGGCAAGATACTATTATAAATACAGTATTAAAGGCCAGCTATCCAGTGCGTTGTGATTGGCCGAATACCTCAAGCGTGTGGCGGAAATGTTACGCCCCTTACCATACTGTGATGCCGTGTCCCGGCGCGACAAGACAAAAACAATAAAACCTATTATAAACAAGGCATTTGTTGCATCCAGTGGGGACATAATTACGGATTCGGTTTCTGATCTTTGCCTGTTTTCCTGGATTCTTCCCTCTCGTCTCGCCCCTGTGATTCTGTCTGCCGATCAGTGACCTACGCTAGCCCTAGGACTATTCTTGTTTTGCCCGCCATATACCTGTTTGCCATTGATCGACCCTGCCTGTGTTTGACCACTTCTCTTGTTAAATAAAGCTTGCACATGGATCCGCACGCCTCTTGTTACAAAAGCTTTTTATTTCAGATAAATGCTGATCTTTCTATTCATCAAAGAATCATGAAAAAAAATGTACTCAACTGTTTTAAATATGGATAATCAGCAAATCAGCATATTAGAATGATTTCTGAAGGATCATGTGACACTGAAGACTGGAGTAATGATGCTGAAAATTTAGCTATGTATGATCACAGGAATAAATTACATTTTAAAATCTATTCAAAATAGAAAGCAATTTTAAATAGTAAAAATATTTCAAAATTTTACTGTTTTTGCTGTACTTTGGATCAAATAAATGCAGCCTTGTTGAGCAAAAGACAATTCATAAAAAAAATTAAAAATCTTACTGTTCAAAAACTTTTGACTGGTAGTGTAGGCTGATTATTCTTATAGATTGAAACAAATGTGCTTCAGCCAGAAAAAAGGGTATGAAAAGTGCTCCGAGTCGCTGCAGAAAACAAAAAAATCAAACAATAACAAAAACTAGAAATGTTGCTGGAGACCAAGGTTATTATAGTTTAGCATTTTTAAATTTGTTTCATTTTAATATAATTTTCAAATTTGCAATAAAATGTTTCGTTTTTATTAGTTTCATTAATAATTTTGTTAGTTTTAGTTTAGTTTTTATTTTGTGAACACATTTCTATTTAGTTTGTATATAGTTTAGTTTTAGTTTTAGTAATTAAAGTTTATTAGATTTAACAGATCACTTCCAGAGCGCAGGCCAAAGAAAGACTTAGGCTAATTTAATCTTAGTGATGCAAACGTCTAGCGACACCAAATTAAAACATGCTGAGATTGATTAGATGGTAAAATACAAATACACACCAAAATGAAGCAGTCATGCCTTTTTAAATCTACATAAGTTGCGCTTACATTATATGTAAAACGCACTAGACTGGAATGATAAATGTGTGTTGTGATATAATTTGAAAATAAATGTAGCTAATTTCTTTAAATTATAGCTAATATATAGTTTATCTTATTTAACTATAATCACCATACCGTAACTGTCATGTCTTGCTCACTTTTTTTTACAGAATTAATTTGGTGCTGGCTGCTGTCGGATAACGGGTCGGGTGTACTGCGGATGCAGGCCAGGTTTACCTAACAGGACCCGTGCAGGACTCTGCTTTAAACTGCTTTGCGTTTCTCCGTCAGATAACCTCATGTGCATGATGTGCCATTTACGGGTATTTCCCTAAACCGACACGCATCAATTTATTTAGATTTTTTTTTTTTTTTTTTTCGGTTTACGAAAATGTTTTTTGACCAATCGTTTTTGTTTTCGTCTTGGTTTTGTTTTTCTTTTTCGAAAATAGTCTTTGCAACTTTAGGGATCTTATCTATTCACGAACAGCTTGTAACACTCCAAAGAGAAAGGAAAACTTGAAATTGCATCATGTGACCCCTTTAATATCAGATACAGATTGAATGTTGTTGCAAGCATGTAAATAGCAAAAATGCATGCACAATCTTTTTTTGTTTTATTTTCAAATCTGAAATGTAGTCTTCTAACCTGTCAAAATAAGGAAAATTTAAAATTATTAAATGGTTGCCTGTTTTTTTTTTTCTTTCTTTTTCTAGGCTTGATTTTGTTTATGGGGTGCAGTCTAACATGTTAATGCTTCGTTTAAAAAAAAAAAACACATTATTTTTCACATAATTTACCTTTATTCTACACCGCTCTGTCCCTTCTCCTATGAACGCTCGGATGATTTCCTGTTTTTATGAAGCCCCTCCCTCAGAAATACGCGATGGGCTTAGATTGGTTAGCTGGCTCAGTGTGTTGTGATTGGCTAAACCGCCTCTAGTGTGCGTCTAATGGTCGGTTAATCAGATCTTGTTTTAAATGTGCTGAAATAAATCCCGGAAAAGATCGATTCTCGGCTTTTGAGAATCGATATCGAATCGATGTCATTTAAAAAAAACGATTAATCAAAAAATTAATTTTTTTTGCCCAGCCCTAATTATATTCATTGCATACATATACATCGTAGACATCCTTAATCTCTAATAACTCCATTCTGCTGTCTGTTGTTCTGTTGTCGGTGTTTCATTGTCTGAATATGGCACTTAACACATGCTGTGTGGTATCTGGGCATTTTAACGAGTACAGGAGCTCAGTATCGGGCCCGATACCGATATCAGTATCAGTGCATCCCTAGCTCAAACAGCAACATTACACACTAACTAACATAAAAAAAGAGTGAAATCGCAATCAACCACCCCTTTAAATCAGTATACAAAAACAGTAAAGGAAGGCTCTATAAACCTGTCCGTGACACTTTTTTTTGCAGTGCAATTGGCTGGTTTTGTGTGCTAATAATTTAACAGGACATGAATGAGAATTTTTATTAAATTATTGTGCAGAATACATGAAACAAAATATGTGAAATATGTATAAATGGTACCGGTGAACATCTCCAGTATTTCAATAAGACAGTAGCAAAAAGAATAAACATTTATACAAGAATATTCTGAATTCTCATATCCTCTCTATGTATGTGTTACTAAGAAATCAGAAATAATCACTTTGCACTCAATTACAAAAAAGGAATACATGGGAATTCCCAACATATGAATCATGCAGGGAGGCGTCTTCTCCTTAGAGGAATTAATCGCATTCCTGTTTGGTCTATTTCTAACAAGGTCAAGTGAAATATTTTAAAACCTGTCTGTCAAATACTTAGGTTTGTGCATTTAAGCCTGGTTTTAATTACAGGCCTTTTTAATAGTCAAACTACAGCAGTATTATCTAGCTTGTCTTTATGCAATTTATATAATTGCAGGGAAATACAAATTTGCATATTTTGTGTGTGGTTAGTTGACACAACCTGTCATTGGACCTTTTTTTTAATAAACAAAATTCAGTGTTCCTTGTCTTGATCTTGATGAAGTGTATTTTAGTTTTTGTAAGTGGTCGTCAAGTTTTTCGCAATTTTCATGTTTTTAATGAATTTGAAATGGTCCTGTGTGGTGTGACAAGTCCACCATTAAACAGTAGTACAAAATGTCCATATAGTTGATATCAGTTAATATTATTAAAAGCAATACAAAAAGTCCACATAGTCCATTGATATCAGGTAATATAAGCTGAATGTCTAATTATCAATATGATACTTAAAACAGTAGATTTAGCATTGCATGTCACAATTCAGCTACCAGTTTTCTGGTGTTACTGGCTATTATTGTTTTGTTAATATTAGTGTTTTGCCTTGGTCCTCTATATACCATGACAGAGCTGTCAGAAACAAGGCTTCCACCTTACCTTTGCAGGTGTATAATTTGTGGTTAGTGTTCTTGTCAGGACATGAGTAGATGATCTCATCATTCTGAACCTCAGCTAATCATAAAACAACCCTGAAGTGCTGTGTGTGTGTGTGTGTGTGTGTGTGTGTGTGTGTGTGTGTTTCAGAGGGAAATTGACTAAATTAACCGTAGGTCAAGTGTTAACTTGATCAAGTTCTAAATTGCATGCATATTTTAGTAGTTTAGGTATTACTTGTTTAGGTAAAGATGAAGCAACTTTAATACTGGCAATACAGTTCGTGAAGTATAAAGAAAATCTGTGGGGCTGTGTGTGTGTGTGTGTGTGTGTGTGTGTGTGTGTGTGTGTGTGTGTGTGTGTGTGTGTGTGTGTGTGTGTGTGTGTGTGTGTGTTTCAGAGGGAAATTGACTAAATTAACCGTAGGTCAAGTGTTAACTTGATCAAGTTCTAAATTGCATGCATATTTTAGTAGTTTAGGTATTACTTGTTTAGGTAAAGATGAAGCAACTTTAATACTGGCAATACAGTTTTGCCCCCTTCTTTTAGTTTTTCTCCTAAGGTGTTTTTGCTCATGTTTGTGTTTGCTCAATCTTGTGCAAGTCTTTCCATGATGGCCTGGTTGTTCTCACAGAGAGTCTTTGAGAAACTGGCTCACTGTCACCTGAGAGAACATTTGCATTTTTCCTGCCTGCACAAGTCCTTCACTGGGTGTCATTATATCATTGTCATTTCTGTTTATTACTCAACTCATCAAATGCTAAAAAAGAAAAGCCATGTTATTTTGTTACACGTTTTAACAAGTTGTGATTTTTCAATGTTCTTAATGTTTCCAATATGCGTTGAATATACCTGTGTTTAGTCACATTTCTCCAACATTCCCAACAATGTTTTGTTTGTTGTTTTAGTGTTTTATTAACTCTTTGATGTTGATTTGTGTTTGTCCAATATCAGAGTACCCGCTAACCCCAGACACCCCCAAGAGTGAAGCACGGACATCCACCAACAATAGCAGACTGGCCGCTCTGAAGAAACAGGCTGACATCGAGCTCAAAGTGAAACAGGGAGCGGAAAATATGATTCAGATGTATTCCAATGGCTCTTCCAAGGTAGTAGTCTGTCTTTAGAGGATCTGTAGTGTGTGGTTTGTATAGACTAATGCATTTGCTTGTGGTACAAACAGTTATTTACATGGATTCTCTCACTTTCTTTTTTTTTTTGTGTTACAAAGTAATATTGCAAAAATAATAAGGGCCATTTCCAAAAACATTCCCACTTTTTGCCGTTAAGTAGTCCTGCCCCAACTCATACCACTGGTTGAACCAATGTTGCAGTGTTGTGCTGTTTAGAATGTTTTGATGGAGCCACTGTTTACCTTTTTCAGTTAAATCAACCTTAAAGTGAAAATTTGTAACCTCTACATATTAAGCTGGAATAGGAAAAGTATTTCAAAAATACACTTCATTTCATATTACACTACATACTGTACTTTTCTTTTACTCCCAGAGAGGATAAGCCGTTTGATCTCTTAAAGATCTTGGGAGACCAGATTCATCCCAAGAAATGAAAACAGATGTTAGCAATTTTTGTCCCCTAAAATTGAGTGAAATCTCCTCTCCTTCATCCAAAAGAGGTAAAGGAAGCCAGACTAGACTCATTTATATACATATGCCAGTGTCATGGTTGTAACCCCCTAGGGTGCTGCTGACATTAAGGAGAACTGGAATAGAACAGTTCAGTTATGTTTCTCCACCCTCCCCCTCAGGAAATCAGGCTTTGGTGCTGTGCATGTAGTGTGTCTGAAAACATGCATGTAGTGTCAGCAGAATCGCTCTCATGGTTTGGCTTTGGTCTAGAGTGTCCGACCCTCCTTCCCTCCCTTTTATCAAGAACGACACTGTTAATTAAAGAGGCTCTGTGGCTAAAATTAGCAACTAGGACTCACAAAGGAGTTCTGTTTAATCAGCACAGTCTCCGGGAGGGGAATATATATGGAGTGATAAACACAGGGAGACAGAACTGAAGGGAGTCTGACTTATTTCCAGATGTATGAATGGTTTAGTACCCTTTAAAAAACTGTTACAAAAAAATACTCAGCACTACGGCACATGACTCGCACTGATAAAGTGATACTCCTACATTTCTGCTGGCCCAGGACTACTCCGTTTAAGAACTTTAAAGCTGCGATTTTGCACCACTTGTGGCACCAAAGGGAATTGCTAACTCTTTGTCTTTAGATGCTGGGCCAAACAGGTATTCCCTTCCCAAACTTGCACCATTGGTTGGACTGTGGGGAGACAGCAGAATCGCTCTCATGGTTTGGCTTTGGTCTAGAGTGTCCGACCCTCCTTCCCTCCCTTTTATCAAGAACGACACTGTTAATTAAAGAGGCTCTGTGGCTAAAATTAGCAACTAGGACTCACGAAGGAGTTCTGTTTAATCAGCACAGTCTCCGGGAGGGGAATATATATGGAGTGATAAACACAGGGAGACAGAACTGAAGGGAGTCTGACTTATTTCCAGATGTATGAATGGTTTAGTACCCTTTAAAAAACTGTTACAAAAACATACTCAGCACTACGGCACATGACTCGCACTGATAAAGTGATACTCCTACATTTCTGCTGGCCCAGGACTACTCCGTTTAAGAACTTTAAAGCTGCGATTTTGCGCCACTTGTGGCACCAAAGGGAATTGCTAACTCTTTGTCTTTAGATGCTGGGCCAAACAGGTATTCCCTTCCCAAACTTGCACCATTGGTTGGACTGTGGGGAGAAAAAAAAAAAACACAATCTGGTATGTGGTGTTTTTTTTTTAAAGTGGTGAGTCCTGCATGCAGGTTCCCAGCTGCTTTAGACATCCGGAGGAAAGGCCTCTAAGGTAACGTCAGCCTCTAATGGCTGCTTACAGGAAGTTTAGTCCGTAGAGATTCCTGACTCAGTCACTAGATTTGAATGTTTGGTGTGACGAGCAAACATCCCTTTACACTTCAAACGAGTTTTGCATGGTTTTGTTTTTAATTTCTGGGTTTCACTTTTAATAACTTTTAAATAATAAGATATATTAAAGGGGTCCTATTATGCTTTTTCAAATTTTCAACTTTAGTTAGTCTGTAATGTTGCTGTTTGAGCATAAAAAAGATCTGCGAAGTTACAAAGCTCAAAGTCCGCTTCAAAAGGAGATATTTTATTCAACAGAAATCACTTTTCAAAAACTACAACGAGTGACTCGTTTGGACTACAACGCATATTTTCCGGGATTTGTGATATCACAAATACCGACGAATGGGACGAGACCTAGCTAAGCTGCACTGAAGAAGGCAACGAGTGTTATCACTATGTCGGAGACACGATGGCTTTCGAACTTAGAGTGGTTACAATCATCCAGGTTTAAATCGCGCTCAAATTGATTTGATTTTGACGCAATATTTACACTGACGCTAGCAGGTGGCTATGGTAAGGGGCATGACATTTCCCGACCAGGTGCCGAGTGCTGCCAATCACAACTCGCACTGGCCCAGCTAACCAATCACAGCACATTTCATATTTCAGAAGGTGGGCCTTCATTTGATACAGAAACTATTCGAGACTGGGGAGAGAGGTGTTGTAATAATGTAAAATATGTGAAAAAATAATGTGTTTTTCATACAACCTAGTATGAGAGCCTGTTCTAGTACACCCCCAAAACAAAATCAAGACTTTGTAAAAGAGCATAATAGGACCCCTTTAAGAATATGAATTATGAGTAATAAAGTATTAAAGGATTAGTTCACCCAAAAATAAAAATTCTGTAATTAATTACTCACCCTCATGTCGTTCCAAACCCGTAAGACCTTCGTTCATCTTCAGAACACAAATTAAGATATTTTTGATGCATCCCGTGAGCTCTCTGACCCTCCCATAGACAGCAAGTGCCATTACGTGATCAAGGTCCAGAAACGTAGCAAGGAGATCGGTAAAATAATCCATGTGACATCAGGTGTTCAACCGTAATTTTACAAAGCTACGAGAATACTTTTTGTGTGCAAAAAAAAAACAGAACGACTTTATTCAACAATTCGTCTCCACCCTGGCGCCATTTTGGAGCGTATCCACCGAATGTAAACCGCGTATGCTGTTGTGTGTCAGCTACGCCACGCGGATACGTTGTTTTCGTTCAGATCAAAGCGTAAACGACATAAACATAATTTCCGCATGGCGTAGCTGACACAGAACAGCATACGCTGTTTACGTTCAGTGGATACGCTCCAATATGGCGCCAGGGTGAAGACGAATTGCTGAATAAAGTCGTTCTTTTTTTCCTTTCACTAAAAGATATAGTCCCTGATATGCAAACAATAAGAGAATGTAGTGTATGAGTAAATCTGTACATAATTAATAAATGGCTAATTGAATGGAGTGAATTCATATCCAACAAACCATATGAGGTGAATCCAGTAGTAAATGAAAGAAGTAATTGCTGTTTTGAAACTAGATATGACCAGGTTGATTAGATGTCGAATTAGACATTCAAGACTCACCCATTCATATTTATTGAAATGGGAAGAGAAACCAGTTTTTTTCACGCGTGTAAGAATTTTTTGAGTGTAAAACACATTTTAATAGAATGCCCAATATTAAATGATATTAACATTTTACTCCGAAAACAAATAACACATTTTTAAAAAGGCCTCTCCTAAAATAATTTTAGCATTTTTATCACTGATTAAATTGAAAGATTTTATATTATTTTTATTAGTACTATTGTTGTTACTTGTATGTTTTTGAATTGCTTTTTAAGCAAATGTTATATTATTGTAAATTGATATAGTGAAATGATAATGATGAGCTGTTAATGTTGGCATGAATATAGCCATTGTTGCTAATATGTCGTTAAAACACACAAACAAAAATAAATAATGTATGAGTGCTATGCAGTAATATGTTTTGAAATATTGAAATATATAAAACGATCGTTACTACTTGTACATTTAAATCAAAATGTCATGAAACCTTGATTCATGCACTGCTGTTGCAATGTTTTAAGTCTGTGCGATTATTTTAATGTTTTTAAAGCCTCTAATGCTAACCAAGGCTGCATTTGTTTGATTTAAAAATGTAGTAATATTGTGAAATATTACAGTTTAAAATAAATAACTTGTGTTTAAAATAATGATGGCAAAGTGAAATTTTCAGTAGCCATTATTCCAGTCTAAAGTGTCACAAGACCTAGTGCTGGGCGGTATACCGGTTCATACCGAATACCGGTGTTTATTTTTGTTATGATAAGAATTTTTAAAATACCACAATACCGATGTGTATGTCGCTTAACGTTCAGAACGCAACACTGTTTGAAAGGGGTCCCTTTTCACTGTTGCACTGTGGTGAGGGAACAGCTGTATGTGTTACTAAGCGTGAAAGTTCTGGAACTGAAGCTGTAGAACTAATAGAATGTGATGACACAGAAGAACTCATCCACAATATCCACATTGACCGCCACAAATATCCACCGCCCCCTGCCATCAGCTCCCGCGTCTCACACACACGAGCGCGACTTTAGCTGATTTTTTCCATAGAATACTCATACTGACAAACCTATCGACTTTTTTGGATAAACCTTAGCTATGGTTCAGTTGGAAGATTTCTCCAGTGCTGTCCTGGGAACGCGAGGTCTGACTTTCCCGGAGAAGTGTCACCTCTCTCGGCGTCTGTTCTGTGCAGTGAGCGGCAGAGAAGTAGCGCATTCAGTTGGCCGCACTGCAGCCGACTCGTCAATAAATGAGTACAAAACAGCGTTTCCTAGCCCCTATTGCTTACTGATTGTTTGGAATTATAAATATGAGCGTAGGTCATCTGTTAATATCGCATGAACTTTTTTGTTTGTTGTTTTTTTTTAGTTTGTTACTCAGACGCAGGCAGTGCGCTGCATGAGACAAAAAAGTAATATAGCCAAACCAACCGCATAGCCGCTCTTTAGTGTAGATGCATGTTGATTTTATCAGACGATGCCGCGATTATAAATGAGAGTGACTCCTGGTTAACATGTATTAAAAGGGGTAGTGTTTAGTCACTATTTAGTGTGGTATTTTTTTTACAATATTCAGTCATGACAGTAAAATAGGGCATTCTAAGTCAATATACTGCAGTATTTTCTCTCTCAATCAGTAGAAAATATGGTTAACGCCCGGTCATGCATGAAAAAAAAAACACACCGTCATGTACCGTGAAACCGGTATAATTTTAAAAAAAAATACCGTGATATAAATTTTTGGTCATACCGCCCAGCACTAACAAGACCCTTCAGAAATCATTCTAATATGCTGATGTGAGGTTCTATAAACATTTCATATTATCAGTGTCGTGCAGTTGTATCACACTTTCTACAAAAATATTAAGCTGATTTTTTTTCAGGATTCTTTGAATAGAAAGTTCAAAAGAACAACATTTATTTGAGATAGAAATGGAAATGAAGTGTGTATCTCCTTTTGTATTTCTATTTGAAGGTTTATGAGCTATGGATCTGAAATAAGTAATACTTGTCATTACAAAGTGCTATTTGTGCACTTTTCATTCCTCTGTTCTTTTCTAAACTCCTCTTCTGTTTTTTTTCCTCCTCATGTGGCTTCATCTGTAGGACCGCAAACTGCTCGCAGCAGCTCAACAGATGCTTCAAGACAGCAAGACAAAGATAGAGTTCATTCGAATGCAGATTCTCAAAGCCAGCCAGACCAGCGAGATGAACTATGAGAACAATGACAGTATGTGGTGTAGCTGATTTCCTCTCTAATTATATCTGTGATTTGCAATTTAAATGGGCAGGAGTGTGGTAATAAAACATAAATCTGATGTTTGCAGTGACTTCAAGCAAGCCTATAATCAGTCCTCTGGACTTGAGGATAGAAGAGCTCCGACATCACTTCCGGATAGAGTCTGCTGTGGCAGAAGGTGCCAAGAATGTGATGAAACTGCTGGGAACAGGGAAGGTGACGGAGAAGAAAGCTCATTCAGAGGTCAGCTCCATTTCTAAATTACAATGATTTTTATAGTCGTTTCTCATCTTTTTCCTGTGCTTCACATATCTGTATCCATTTAATGCAGTTATTCATTTAACTATGTACTTTTAATAGCCTACATTGCCTCAAGGGCCAAATGTTTACAGCTTTTCTCACTTTACACCATAATCGTGGTATGACACAGAGTGGTTAAATGGTCTAGAGCTATCATGTAATTGTTTTATTCCTGTGTGAGTTATACTCAGTTTTTCCTATCTGTTGGAGGATGAATTAACTTTTATTTTAAAATTTACTTTAAATGACTTTTTTTTGTGTAATACAACACAAAAATTTCACACCTACTGCCTGACAGAAACCAGCTTTTTTTGACAACGCTAGACTCCACATACAGGGAAAAAGATTGGAGCTAGTTCCTGTGCTGCATGATAGCAGTCAATCAGAATACTATATGCTGAAAGAATGCTCTGTGGCTCTGAATCAATACGTTTATTTGAAGTTTTTCCTGTTTCTCACCTGGTAGAGCAAGGTAAAAAAAAAAAATAAAATTCACTTTAGGGCTGCATGACATTGGAGAAAACTGATATTGCAGTGTGTTGTTTTTCTGCAATATTGCGAATAGAAAAAAATAAATAAATAAAATTACCAGATGAAAGCTCTATTTGGAAAGAATTAATCAGACTAGAATTAATAGGATGAACTTGTAGGGAAGTGCAGTCCCATGCAAAATAAAAATAATTTTACGAAAGCTGAAAAACTGCCTTTATGCTGAAGACATTTTAATGGGGTTAAATGGTAGGGTTGAATGGTTTGGAAAAACATAATAAATGCATTTATTGTGATTATTAAAATAAATAAAAATAGAGTATTAAATATAAAATTATTATTTCACAGTAATTATTATTTTAGAGGGGTCATATGATGCTGCTAAAAAGAACATTATTTTGTGTATTTGGTGTAATGAAATGTGTTTATGCGGTTTAAAGTAAAAAAAATACACATTATTTTCCACATACTGTACATTATTGTTTCTCCTCTATGCCCCGCCTTTTTGAAACGCGTCGATTTTTACAAAGCTCATCGGTCTGAAAAAGCGAGGTGTGCTGTGATTGGCCAGCTATCCAATGCGTAGTGATTAGCCGAATACCTCAAGCTTTGAGACGGAAATGTTACGCCCCTCACATACTGTTGATGCCGTGTCCTGGCCGGAGCGACAAGACAAAAACATTAAAACCCATTACAAACGAGGCATTTGTTGCGTCCAGTGGGTACATAATTACTGATTATAATGACTTATACTGTCTTTTAATGCATTGCATTGCATCGCGCCACGTAAACATAAAACCCTGTCTGTATTTGTGATCAGCGAAATGACAATAAACAAGTGCTACTCTACACTGCCCAAAACTCGCGTTTAAATCATCAGTGGCAAATCCTTTAAATGAAAACGTACTTACGTGAGTCAGAACTGCCGGCATTTTAGTCTAACGTTACGCTCCCAGGATCAGTAAACAGTCCTCCATAAAATGTGCTGCACACATCTGGATATTTGGGTTAAACTGTTCTGGAACAGTGTTGTAAATACCACTGATTTGTAGTCGTGTCCTCTTTTGGAAGACCAAACAAAGTAGTTTCACTTTCACAACGAAAAACACAGCGGCCTAGCATGAGGGGAAGCCCCAGCTTAGCGTGAGCTGAGGCCGGGCTTGAGTGAGCTGAGGTGGCGGGGTCGAGAACGACGCGCCCGGCGGATCCGACGAATGAGTTGAGATGTGTTGATGCCATGAAATTTAAAATCAACTTATTTTTCCCTTAAAATGATACATTTTCTCAGTTTAAACATTTGATATGTCATCTATGTTGTATTCTGAATAAAATATTGAAATTTGAAACTTCCACATCATTGCATTCTGTTTTTATTCACAATTTGTACAGTGTCCCAACTTTTTTGGAATCGGGTTTGTAGTTTCGCTTTCACAACGAAGCACACAGCGTCTTCACGACATGGCTGCAGCGTCAACAAAACTACAGTGAGACTAAAAGTTACGCCTTCTTTCTTTGCGTGAACATTTGGGCGGCGTTATGCAAATCTTCCCACATAGGGAGGTAGATATGTGGGGGCATGTTAGAACGAGCCGTTTTAGATAGGCATGGTTAACTCTTAACTTTTATAAAGAATATCTCTTTGGATTTGAGACTTTAGTCTTTGCAACTTTACAGATCTTCTTTATGCACCAAGAGCTTGTAACACTCCAAAGAGAAAGGAAAAATTTAAATCGCATCATATGATCCCTTTAAACTTTTAAAATTATAATTTTATAATAATAACAATAAAAACATAATCTACAACAGTTTCCATTTGTCACAGAGAGATTTAAATCCTTATTCTCTGAGGCAGCACTGTCACATTCAAAATGTGAGTATTTATGTCTGTATGCATTTGAAAGAATTGTCTTACTTTCTTGCAGGCACAAGCACGCTTGAATGAGTCCAGTCAGAAGCTCGACCTGCTGAAGTTCTCTCTGGAGCAGAGACTCAGTGAGCTGCCCAAAAATCACCCGAAGAGCAATCTGATAATGGAGGAGTTAGCAATGGTGTCCTCCCCGCCTCTCAGTCACCGCCAAAGCATCATGTCCACCAGCAACAAGTACAGCACTGTGGCCAAACCAGCTGCTCTGACCGGTAACATAACAGAATTCATAGTCACATGGTATTTACTGTTCACATATTAGATTGGTTTTAGAAATTAGACCGCTTGTAATGGGGTTAAAACCTATTCACACTGGGAGAAAAGTGCAGAAGTGAATCACAAGACAATCCCATTTTTCATCAAATATTTGTCAGAAAACCAAATTTACTCCAGTCCAACAGGTGGCACAATGCATATTTTAGATTGTCTGCCATTTATAAAATGCAGAGGTCCATCTTCAAATCCAAAATTGAGATATTTTAATGAAACCTGTGAAATTTCTGTCTCTCCATTGAAAGCCATTCCACCAAAAAATATGATGCTTCGGAAATGTCAAAAAGAGCTCATAAAAGTGATTAATTTAGTGATTAATTTAGTTTAGGCTTTTATTCAAATAAAACATTGATCATTGCATATCAGATATGGTGAATGGAAGCTCAAAAGTGCTTGCTTGTGGCTAGAGTAAAAGTGGCGTTTGTTGTCAATTGTCAAGCAAGTATGTTTAAAATGCCGTTGACCATGTTTGATGTGCTCTATGCATGTGTGTTGATCAGTGTTTATGTGAATTAAAGCCTAAATTAAATCTGTTTATCATATAAAGGCTTGGATTAAAACCGCTAATCGTATGGTTTACTTTTATTATCTCTTTATGAACTTCTGAAGCATCAGTTTGGTAAACCTAATAGAAAATAAGAGAAAGCCATTGGATTCCACTATAAGCAGGATTCATCTTCATTTAGCATTCCGTACTAGTTGGTGAGATATCACCCCCAATTGTACTGGAGTATGTAGGAGCAATTCCAGAAATCCTTATGCTTACATTTTATTGGTAGATATGTTTTGGAACTGGTAGAAGAAAAAAATAACATACATGGGGAAGAAAACTACTTCCAGTCTTCAGACAAATTTAGTCTCTGTTAACAGATCCATGGGAATTCATTGTTTCAATTTATAGTCTTGTTCACTGCAAATATTCTCTCCCAGTGTGAACAGGCTCTTTAGTCCTTTATCACAACACATGGTGCTGTACATATAGCCCAGTTTGAGAAGGGTAACAGCTGTCTGGGTATAGGCATGTAGGAACTACATTCGACTTTTCACACTGTGTCAACACACTTGGCCCCAGCGGTCCCCTCCCCCACCCTTGGCTTTATCACACACAACTTTGACCTTCACTCTGAAGGAGAATGAGAGAGCTTACATTACCATTATAGACTTGTAGTGCTTTCCATATAAGGCTCTATAACCACTGCGTGTGTCTTGAAATAGACATTTGCAATTGTTTGCACACTTATTATCTTGTGTTAATCAGAAGAGATGTGTTTGGTGATTTACATCTCGGATCACGCAGCGTTTTGGCTCTGAGTTGGCTTTGTTGTAAATCCACAGGCACATTAGATGTGAGGCTCATGGGCTGTCAGGACCTCCTGGAGAACGTCCCAGGTCGCTCTAAGACAGCATCTGTTCCTCTGCCCGGCTGGAGCCCCAGTGAGGCACGATCCTCATTTATGAGCCGAGGAAACAAGAACAAATCTGGCAGCAGCCGAACGCTCTCCAAGTCTGATGATCTGTCCAGTTGAGTGGCTTTATATTTGTTTTAAATGCTTGTTAAAAATCCAAGTTAATATCAGAATCTTGCATGGCCATTGGGCTGAAACAGAACAAATCGAGTAACCACTGTAAATTTAAACTAAATCCAGACTCATTAAACTACATTTATCATTCACATTTAAGTGAAACGTGGCGATTTGACATCTTATTTCATCTTCACTCATTGTCTCTGCCGGTAAATTGAAAATAACACTTGTTCTGACTTGAAGTCTAAGTGAATACACTACCGTTGAAAAGTTTGGGGTCATTTTTTTTTTTTTTTTTTTGAGATATTACATTTTTAATTCAGCAAGGACACATTAAATTGATCAAAAGTGACCATAAAGACATTTATAATGTTATAAAAGATCTCTATTTCAAATAAATGCTTTTATTTTGAGATTTATATTTTTCAAAGAATCCTAAAAAAAAAATTTTAAATCACAGCTTTCACAAAAATATAAAGCTGCACAACTTTTTTCAGCTATGATAATACAAAAAGAGCTCATAAAAGTGATTAATTTAGTGATTAATTTAGTTTAGGCTTTTATTCAAATAAAACATTGATCATTGCATATCAGATATGGTGAATGGAAGCTCAAAAGTGCTTGCTTGTGGCTAGAGTAAAAGTGGCGTTTGTTGTCAATTGTCAAGCAAGTATGTTTAAAATGCCGTTGACCATGTTTGATGTGCTCTATGCATGTGTGTTGATCAGTGTTTATGTGAATTAAAGCCTAAATTAAATCTGTTTATCATATAAAGGCTTGGATTAAAACCGCTAATCGTATGGTTTACTTTTATTATCTCTTTATGAACTTCTGAAGCATCAGTTTGGTAAACCTAATAGAAAATAAGAGAAAGCCATTGGATTCCACTATAAGCAGGATTCATCTTCATTTAGCATTCCGTACTAGTTGGTGAGATATCACCCCCAATTGTACTGGAGTATGTAGGAGCAATTCCAGAAATCCTTATGCTTACATTTTATTGGTAGATATGTTTTGGAACTGGTAGAAGAAAAAAATAACATACATGGGGAAGAAAACTACTTCCAGTCTTCAGACAAATTTAGTCTCTGTTAACAGATCCATGGGAATTCATTGTTTCAATTTATAGTCTTGTTCACTGCAAATATTCTCTCCCAGTGTGAACAGGCTCTTTAGTCCTTTATCACAACACATGGTGCTGTACATATAGCCCAGTTTGAGAAGGGTAACAGCTGTCTGGGTATAGGCATGTAGGAACTACATTCGACTTTTCACACTGTGTCAACACACTTGGCCCCAGCGGTCCCCTCCCCCACCCTTGGCTTTATCACACACAACTTTGACCTTCACTCTGAAGGAGAATGAGAGAGCTTACATTACCATTATAGACTTGTAGTGCTTTCCATATAAGGCTCTATAACCACTGCGTGTGTCTTGAAATAGACATTTGCAATTGTTTGCACACTTATTATCTTGTGTTAATCAGAAGAGATGTGTTTGGTGATTTACATCTCGGATCACGCAGCGTTTTGGCTCTGAGTTGGCTTTGTTGTAAATCCACAGGCACATTAGATGTGAGGCTCATGGGCTGTCAGGACCTCCTGGAGAACGTCCCAGGTCGCTCTAAGACAGCATCTGTTCCTCTGCCCGGCTGGAGCCCCAGTGAGGCACGATCCTCATTTATGAGCCGAGGAAACAAGAACAAATCTGGCAGCAGCCGAACGCTCTCCAAGTCTGATGATCTGTCCAGTTGAGTGGCTTTATATTTGTTTTAAATGCTTGTTAAAAATCCAAGTTAATATCAGAATCTTGCATGGCCATTGGGCTGAAACAGAACAAATCGAGTAACCACTGTAAATTTAAACTAAATCCAGACTCATTAAACTACATTTATCATTCACATTTAAGTGAAACGTGGCGATTTGACATCTTATTTCATCTTCACTCATTGTCTCTGCCGGTAAATTGAAAATAACACTTGTTCTGACTTGAAGTCTA
Organism: Sinocyclocheilus grahami; assembly: GCF_001515645.1. Lineage (NCBI taxonomy): Eukaryota > Metazoa > Chordata > Actinopteri > Cypriniformes > Cyprinidae > Sinocyclocheilus > Sinocyclocheilus grahami. The sequence continues at coordinate 82,483 of NW_015505345.1, read as the reverse complement.
AGTGAATACACTACCGTTGAAAAGTTTGGGGTCATTTTTTTTTTTTTGAGATATTACATTTTTAATTCAGCAAGGACACATTAAATTGATCAAAAGTGACCATAAAGACATTTATAATGTTATAAAAGATCTCGATTTCAAATAAATGCTTTTATTTTGAGATTTATATTTTTCAAAGAATCCTAAAAAAATTTTTAAATCACAGCTTTCACAAAAATATAAAGCTGCACAACTTTTTTCAGCTATGATAATATAAATAGAAATGTTTCTTGAGTACCAAATCAGCATATTGAAATAATTTCTAAAGGATCACATGACACTGAAGATTGGATAATGGCTTCTGAAAATTCAGCTTTGCCATTACAAGGATACGTTACATTTTAAAATAGACAGTAACTTTTTAAATTGTAATTGAAAAATTCAGAATGCTACTGTTTTTGTATTTTTGATCAAACAAATGCAGCCTTGATGAGCATGAGAGAGAGAGAAAAAAAATACTTTTTTTTTTTTTTTTACCCCAAACTGTTGGACAACTTTTAAATTCTTTGTCTATGTATTTTTGTTATTTTGATTGTATGTAGACAGACATGTTTGGGGAGTATTTTTATTTTTATCAGCATTTGTTTTTAATAAATCACATTTCATTTTAATTAAATACACATCCCTAATGAACTTATATTCATGTTTTTGTTCTAAAGTAATAGTTAAAGAGTTGTTTTGCACTGTTATGACAGATGAAATCAGTGCCGTTCTGAAGCTGGACAACACAGTTGTGGGACAGACCCATTGGAAGCCAGTTAGCAACCAATCTTGGGATCATAAGTTCACACTTGAACTTGACCGGGTAATGCAAGAGAAACTGCATAAAACACACTTGTCAAACCACAGTCTTATCCCATAATCCTCTTGACACGAGTAGATGGGCACACATATGCACACATGCTCTCCATTCCAGCCTCTCTCAATTAACTTTGGAAATGTTAATCCCAGATTTGACCCAGTTCTTATGGAAACTCAGACAAGGCGGATCAAAAGTCATTATTCGTAATCTCTTCACTCTCACATATATAATGATGGCTATGTGTTTGAGTCACACTCTTTCACAAGCAAACGTCAGTTTAATTTTAACGTTTATATGTTTACAATCAGCATTAGTTCATTTTTTTCCCAACTTGTCCTTTATAATGTATCTCCATTCCTCCACATTAAGAAATGGGCGCTTTCAGGCGCTTTTTATTTTTCTGTTGATGGAATTGCTCAGGTTTCTATTTGACATCTCCCAAAGGAGCAAGGGTTAAATAAGAGTGAATTAAATGACTCCTTCAGTTACTTCATTAGTGATTCCTGTAAACCTGATATAGAGGCTTACTTGCTATGTTATTTTATAAATTTTTGAGGGTCGATTATTATTTACACACATGTCTGTGGGTTTGGACTTGCTTTTGGCTGTGTGATAAGCAAACGTCAGTTTAATTTTAACGTTTATATGTTTACAATCAGCATTAGTTCCTTTTTTTCCCAACTTGTCCTTTATAATGTATCTCCATTCCTCCACATTAAGAAATGGGCTGATTTTGTATTTGCTTTCAGACGCTTTTTATTTTTCTGTTGATGGAATTGCTCAGGTTTCTATTTGACATCTCCCAAAGGAGCAAGGGTTAAATAAGAGTGAATTAAATGACTCCTTCAGTTACTTCATTAGTGATTTCTGTAAACCTGATATAGAGGCTTACTTGCTATGTTATTTTATAAATTTTTGAGGGTCGATTATTATTACACACATGTCTGTGGGTTTGGACTTGCTTTTGGCTGTGTGACGGCATAACCGTTTAATCTCATGGCAGGCAACGTGAGAGCTCTAAGCCGCAGTTGTGTAATGGCAGACAGACTCTGAAAAGACCTGTAAAAGGCCTGTAAATGTCAAACCGTTGGCTGTGAACTGTAGTAAATCTCATAAGTGGTAACTTTTGGGCGTTTTTTACTTGATCAATAAATTTAAAAAAGAAAAGCACTTGACCAGTACTCTCTCAAATACCTAATTTTTAAAAGTCAATATTTTTTTTGTCAATTTTAATTATTAAAAAAAATTTTCAGCTAATATGCTGATAATTGAATAGCTTAATTTTATTTTTATTTTAACTGACACTTCTTGTCTTCCATATACATTGGAAGATGGTGGTGGTTGAGGAGAGATCACCCCCCCACCCCCCACCCCCAATGATTGTAAAGTGCTTTGGGTGTACGGCAATACACAATAAAGTGCTATATAAATGCCTCATTCATTCGTTCAACTACCTATAGCTTTCTAGCAATCACATAGTAAACCCTGGCAACCACTCAATACAACATCATAATGAAACTTAACAGAATATTTCATTTTTAAAATGTTTATGAAAGTAGTCAATTATGCTCACCAAGGCTGTATATATACACTTCAAGGTAGTGTGTGTGTATACTTAATATAAGATATTGAATGTTTTTTTTGGTTGACCTGTAGTCTCGTGAGCTGGAGATAGCTGTGTACTGGAGAGACTGGCGCTCGCTGTGTGCTGTTAAGTTTTTACGGCTGGAAGACTTCCTAGACAACCAGCGTCATGGTATGTGCCTTTACCTGGAACCACAAGGAACACTGTTTGCTGAGGTACTTTCATTTTTTCATTACACATAGACGTGCAGTATACAAATTTGATGGCCTTGTAGAGGACATTTATATTGATATTCTCTCTACCTCTTTGGATACAGGTTACGTTTTTTAACCCAGTTATTGAGAGGCGACCTAAACTACAAAGGCAAAAGAAAATCTTCTCCAAACAGCAAGGTAAGGTTATGAAGTGGCAAATATGCCTCAATGTTGAGAAGGGTTGACATGTTCACTTAAACAGACTAGATTAAGCAGCCTACTTTTGACACAGTGCTGTGGTTCAATATTCCACTGCTGTGGGGCCAGTGTTTACACAGTGAAGTCAGAATGAACTTTGACCTTCTTGTTTGAACTCGTTTGAACCATTTATAGACAAAGAAGGTGAATTGCTGGTTTAGAAACTTGAGCTTTGTTTCAAAATTGTGCCAAAGTCTCACAAATAGTGCTCTGCAAGGGAGACTCAAGTCAAAGTTTCCGTTAGCATTTTGCTAAGCTAACAGCGCAATGCTGTTATAAGGCCATCTCGGGCCCTGTTAAATCAACACGAATCTGGCATGTAAATTTGGTTTTCACTATTGATTTGTCTGTTCAGACCAATGCATAAAAACTACAGATGGGGATGAATGAACATTACATTCAGTAAATTCAGTTTCTGATAGAAAGTGGCACTTATAGAAATGTAGTAGTACCCAGTTACTCGATACAAAAAGCACTTGCGGAACTTCCTGTTTACATGTTTTCAAACAGCAGTTCATATTTTACTGTTTGCTGTGGTGTTTATCAAAGAACAATACAAGAGTGCAGAGACGAGAGAGACTATCATTCAAATGTAAATGTTTATCTCACTGCGTTTTCACACAAAATATTTGTCTTGATGTGAACAAATATTTAACCATCCTGGATTTGCTTTCTTATTGAGCTTGACACCGAGCATACTGGGACTGCATTGTACATGAAGGATAAATGCTATGTTGTTTCAGAATTTTTTCCTAAAATAAGGTATCTTAGACCTTTTAGAACATCCGGAGTGCATGTCTACAGTGCATTTAAATGAGTGTCTACATAAATAGAACACTGGGTTTTGGAATGAATATTATCTGCTGTTCAGAAGTTTGCTTCTGCTTTCTCCATCTCATACATAAACCTTGTTTCTCTCAGGTAAAACGTTCCTGCGTGCCCCTCAGATGAACATTAACATCGCCACCTGGGGCAGATTGGTGAGAAGAGCCATTCCGTCAATCAATACCTCATTCAGTCCTCAGGGGGTTGATCTAGGCTCAGCATTGAGCCCAGAAACAGTAGCCATCGGCCACCCAGACGCCCACTCCCTACCCAGGTACATATGTGTTCAAATGCATTCCAGCTCATCCAGACAGACTCATTTCCTAAAAGAGCATCTGGTAGCGGAAAGGCCTCAAATTAGTCTGCAGTCTTTGATAAACAATGACAAATCTGTCTGAAAACATAATTGGTGCTCTATATTTAGATAATGAGATGACTTAACATTCCTGCTCTGTATCCTAGTGTATGCATTCCATAATGTAGCTATTCTGTAAATCTCCAAACCCCCAAACAAAGCTGCTGGACTGTTTAAAATGGAAATTTTATGATTTGTCTTCGCTCCCTCAGCGACCCCACTGTGACCAAATTAGATTTTGACAAACCAGCCACCCCTCCCTCAAAACGGCACTCCATCGAAGTGGAGATAGAGGAAACATCACCGGATAAGATCCCAGATGGAAAAGAGGTGCAGGTACAGGAGCAGTTGTTTTAAAGGAATAGTTTAGCAATATCATCATTCACTCATGTTGATCCAGACCCATCTGACTTATTGTTTTCTGTTGGAACGTAAAAGGAAAAGTTTAGCAGAATGTTGATACCATTCTTTTCCATACAATGAAAGAGGATGGGATGAAAAGTAATTTAAATTGTTATTCACTGATTATCTTGGCAGGAGTTCATTTAAATACACGTGAAGGTGAATGAGATTTGGCAATTTCCACTCATCTTCACATATAATTAAATATGGCATGACGAGTTGTTTCAAATGAAGTTTGCTGCCAAATGTTGTTGGTTCTGTCTTTTAACAGACAATGTGTGAATGTGATGTGCTCAGTTTGAACATGCGTATATTCCAGTGGTTCTCAACCAGCCTTACCAAACGTCCAAAGATGATTTGAAATTATTTAAAATAAGACAAAACAAGCTTTAAAGAGTTTGTTCACCCAAAAATGAAAATTAGGCTGTGTTTTACTCACCCCCGAGGCATCCTAGGTGTATATGACTTTCTTCTTTCAGACGAATCCAGTCGGAGTTATATTAAAAATTGTCCTGGCTATTCCAAGCTCTATCATTGCAGTCAGCGGGTGTTGCAGTGCTTCAGTGCCCATCCATAAAACAAAGTGTCTCACACAGCTCCGGGGGGTGACCAAAGGCCTCCTGTAGCAAATCGATGTGTTTTTGTAAGAAAAATAACCCTATTTAAAACGTAATAATCAATTTAATGCTTGCGCTCACTGTTGTACACGGAAGCAGCTCCGGGCGGATAATGTAAGATGTGGGCGTTGCGCATGCGCAGCTCAGAAGTGACGCACGCGGAAGCGCAGCAGAGAGAACAAAACAATGGTCACTTATTAGAAGTACAAAATGAGGATTTGTAAAGAAGAATGTCGGAGGATTTTGATATAAGCCAAGAGGAGACTGGGTTTTCTTTGCTAAAGTAAGGAAACTTTGCTTCCTTTGCTCCTGTTAACAAACGTTAACACTCACGAGACTCACCGGCACATGCATAACGCTGAACTCATACGTTATCAGCCCGGAGCTGCTTCCATGTACAACTGTTGGCGCAAGCTAGATTAACGTGATTATTACATTTTGAATATGGATATTTTCTTACAAAAACGCATCGATTCGCTACAGGAGGCCTTTGTTCACCCCCCGGAACCGTGTGAGACTTTTTTTTTATGGATGGCCGCTTTTTATTTCACTTCTTTTGGACTGAAGCACTGCAACACCCACTGACTGCAATGATAGAGCTTGGAATAGCCAGGACAATTTTTAATATAACTCCGACGGGATTCGTCTGAAAGTAGAAAGTCATATACACCTAGGATGCCTCGGGGGTGAGTAAAGCACAGCCTAATAAATTTTTGGGTGAACTATCCCTTTAAAAAAGCAATTAAATTGATTAAAATCCAGATATTTAACATTTTAATGTACCAAGAACTGTGATTTCTGCTGTAATGTGTGATTACTTGCCCTGAAGAAGTCACAGAAATGATTAAAATCTTAAAACACCATGGGCATCTTAAAACAAATATTTTTTTTATAGTTATGCTAAGCTCTAACGCAGTGGTTCCCAAACCTGTCCTGGAGGCCCCCTGCCCTGCACCTTTTGTATGTCTCCCTTATCTAACACACCTGATTACACTCATCAGCTCATTAGTAGAGACTGCAATAACTAAATTGGGTGTGTCTGATTGGGGAGACATACAAAATATGCAGGGCAGGGGGTCCTCCAGGACAGGTTTGGGAACCACTGCTCTAACGTATGTTATTGAGTAGAACTGGTGAGTAAACATTTTTTTAATCCTTATCCTTTAAAAAAAGAAAATCTATATCCAGTATCACTAATGACAGGAAAAGTCATGTAAATTGATTGGTTAAAAATAATTGGATGCCTGAAGATCCTGTAGCTCTTAAAACTTCTGGAATCCTGAAATGTGATTTATAAATGTTTTAGTTACTTATTTAAGTCTATGGACACTTCTAGTACCTGTAATTAAAGAAAGCTTAAGAACCACTGGCATATTCAATAATATAACTGGATGAATAAGATTGCAGCGCTATAGCAAAGTTGCCCTGGTCACCATTCGCTTTGATTGTTTAGAAAAGAACAGCTTGAACATCCTGCCTTACATGTCCTTCTGTGTTTGATGGGGAAAAAGTTAGTCATATGGGTTTGGAATATAATGATGACAAGTAAACAATGACACAATCTTCATTTTTTTTGTCTGAACTGTCCCTTTAAGGCAAGTATTATTTATAAGGGGAGCTCTCTTGAAGTACTTCAGAATGACTCTTAAATGCCTCTCGCCTACAGGATGCCCTAGCGACCTTTGACTTCCTGAACAAAACAGTAGCTAAACCTGATTATGACAGTCTGGTTGAAAATGAGCAGCCTGACCTGGAACTGACTGCAGTTCTACGAAAAACTGAAATAAGGTAGTTTGTTCCCCTTTTTTGGATGACTGACATCATGGTGCTGATAAACAAAGCACGCTGCGTGGATTGAGCGCGTGGCGGCGCAGATGCGCGAGCTTGTCGAGTGAGTATATCTTTCTCTCAGACATCACTGGAAAGTTTGAAGTTCAGTCGGATATGTCAAAAACAAGTAAGTAAACAATGCACAAGTTACTTAACGAGAGAAAGAGAGAGAGCGCTCACAATTCTGTAGTGTGATCTTTGATGTTCACACACTTAGCACACGCATCATTTTGATTCAAACGAAATCGTAAAAATAAAACCATTTATAGGGGCATTCACTATAAACATAATTTATTTTTAACCTTAGGCATACACGACTTTCTGGCGAAAGTGAATCTAGCAGCCTGTGTGAAATGCGCTAGGCTGTACTATTCTGCATCAGTACAAATACCTGCACGCGTTGCGTGTGTTTTGCTTGCTTGAGTGTTTCTGCATTATATGAGTGGCTTTGGAATATAAATCACAGCACGTTTCAGATGAAAAAACGCAACTTCTATTTCTGAAAATATCACAGTTAGGAGATTTATAACGAGTGGTTCCCTGCATTATTACAGCAAAGCGCGTGATTACAGTACTAAGCTGCTGCAATGGTGCAGCTCTAATGCTATTAAATTAAAGATGATGTACCATAGAGCAAAACAATGAACAGTGAAAGTAACAAAAACTTGTCAAATACATTTTAATGGGCTAATTAAGTGTGAAAATAACCGAAGGATATACAGTGAAACCAAA
>NW_015505345.1:70343-74632 GCF_001515645.1 Sinocyclocheilus grahami | reverse complement strand
AAATACTGTCATAGTAACAGCTGTCTGAATTATTTTGGTTGATTGTAATCTATTACATACCTTTCTATCAAAATGATCTAACATTATCAAGATGAATTTGTTCTGACACAGTGTAACTCTGAGTTCTTGTCATATTTTATTATAATTTTCTAAAGTATAGCGAATAAACTGTGATAATGTGAGAAATGTTGAAGGTGTCTGAATAAAATTTGGTTTAACTATCTATTTGATAAATGAAGTTAGCCAACTAACATACCCTTTTGGGTTCTGTACCCAATATTTAAAAAATTTACAAATGCAATAAAAATATCGGTACTCGGTATCGACAAGTACCAAAAATAAAAGTATCGGTTTCGGGTGAGTACTGGAAAAAGTGGTATCGGTGCATCCCTAATATTAACCATTTATGTAATAGTAGCAGATTATGTGTACATGCTGCCACTTTGTGATGTGGCTCCTGCAGACAGTTTCATTGTCTCATCCCTTTAATTATTCAACAGGTTTTACTTGCTGAGTACAAGACCACTGGAGAAATGTTTGCCATTAAAGCTTTGAAGAAAGGTGACATTGTTGCAAGGGATGAAGTTGACAGGTAAATTATATCTATGTGTGCTTAAGTAATATAAATGAACAACTTCATGACAATGCTTGAAGCATTTGTAGAGGCATCAGTTATCGTATACTGTGGGGACAGTTCTGCTCCTGTTTTACTTCCTGTTATTATTAAGGCCAGAGTCAGAGCTGTACTCTAGACATGGTGGAGCCACAATGAAGTGTTTTTACTGTTTTTGTCTTTTGCTTAAAATGTTTGAATTTAGTCAGTATTTTAGCATGTCACTTTCTTTCATTTTAGTCCATTTTATTTGGACTACAATGCCATTCAAATAATATTTTAGCTAACAATATGCAAAATAGTGAAAATGTGTAAAACTAAATTTTATTGTACTTATTTATAAATGTATATGTTTTCATATAAATATTTTTTTAATTTGATAATTGACTTGGTTAACTTAATTCATTTAGATTGACACTGGAAGTCCTCATGCTAGCAACTCTTTAACTTACTGTATTATCTCCCTGCCATATCTTCATCTCCAATTTTCCATTTTCTTCTCATTAATTTTCTCTCACACCTTATCTTTCTGATATCGAGGCTAAAACAAAAATATATAAAATAAATACAAACTGTTTGTTTGCTGTATAATCTACAGTGTATATACAAATGTAATGCTACATTATCAATAGTCACTGTTAACATTTATATGTATTTGGGTAATTAACATTCCATTTAAAACCACTAATATTTAGCTTATTCACTTATAATTACTATGCATCCAGTTAATGTGGCCATGTTAACTGACAGACAAAGTGGAATGATTCTGCTTTTAAAAATGCATTTGTCACACTAACTGGAGGACAATATGTTGAAGTAGAAAGTCTTAAATATAGCAATATAGCTAAAGTATGTATGTCTCATACATATTTTTACCGGAATGGTTGGAGGAAAAAAGTTAATGACTATGTTTTGTGTCAACTGTCCATTTACTCTACATATTAATATCTATCCACAGCCTCATGTGCGAGAAGAGGATCTTTGAGGTCTCTAACTGCTGCAATAGCAAAAAACTCTCTTGCTATTTTAAGAACAATTACAGAAGAATAAAATGAAGCATATATCGTTACCTTTTGAAACTTAAAAGGGTTCAGTTTGAGCAGATGATTTTACCATCACTGTCATCGTCAGAGCGCACTTCCACAGTATATTCAACATCTGCCTCACATTCACGATCTCAACCTATTCTCAAAACTATCATTTTCAATGACTTCATATTCAATATTTTGATCACTGGCAGCTTATTCATCACATACAGCGTCAAATGGCAGTGACATTTATATTTCATTTCGTATAGTAATTGCTCTGCAGTAAAGCCATTCAAACCACTTACATTTTTGTTAATGATATTTGTTTGTTTTATGCCTGCAGTAATTATGAGTGAAACGTCACGTCATCGTGTATCAAACAGTGCCACCTTGAGGAAAAAAAGATGCATTGCACATATTGAGTCATCAGATATGTAAACATAGTTGCGCAGGAAAAAATACTTACACATTTACATACCATGGGTCTCTAGCGACCCTATACACTTTTGAAAAAAATGTATCAGAAAACGGGCATTCTTTTATATTTTACTATTTTTTTCTTGTTATATTGTTTATAATTAATAGATTGAGGAATACTAAGAAAGTTGATGTCTAACTTAAAAAAATTAAGGAGGGAGAGGTTAGAGAATGATGTCCCGTGTCGCTAAAGACACGATGGTATGCATTTAAGGGTTCAAATAATTTATTGCATTATTGTTTCAGATGATTATATCTTTGAAAAGTAAAATAAAATGTGACTTTAGAACTTCAGTCTCTTCAGAACTGTTAAGGCCCCGTATACTCAAAGCGAAGTACCTTTTTGTTCATCATTTAGGGGTAAAACAAAAGTTAAAAATATTAGCAAACATCTCTGATGAAAGCAATGTTTAAATTCATATGTAAATATGTGCTGCGTACTTTCCTCTCAGTAACAAAAACACAACAAAAATGGAGAAAACTGCAAGCATTTCTTAATAAAAATCATCTGATCATAGCAACATGGTTATGTTTGTATGAGCTCTGCAAATTAGCGCTCCCATGAAGTCAAGTCAAGTGTATTTACATGGCACTTTATTAAAGGGTTAGTTCACCCAAAAATGAAAATTAGCCTATGAATTACTCACCCTCAAGGCATCCTAGGTGTATATGACTTTCTTCTTTCAGACGAATCCAGTCGGAGTTATATTGAAAATTGTCTTTGATCTTCCAAGCTGTTTAATGGCAGTCAGCGGGTGTTGCAGTGCATCAGTCCAAAAAGAAGTGAAATAAAGCGCATCCATCCATAATAAAAAGTGCCTCATATGGCTCCGGGGGGTGAACAAAGTCCTCCTGTAGCGAATCGATGCGTTTTTGTAAGAAAAATAACCATATTTAAAATGTAATAATCAATTTAATCTAGCTTGCACTCACTGTTGTACACGGAAGCAGCTCCGCGCGGATGATGTAAGATGTCGGCGTTGCGCATGCACCGCTCAGAAGTGACGAACGCGAAAGCGCAGGGGAGAGATCAAAACAAAACAACGGTCACAAATTAGAGGTACAAAACGAGGATCTGTAAAGAAGAATGTCGGAGGATTTCGATATAAGCGAAGAGGAGACTGATTTTCCTTAGCTAAAGTAAGGAAACTTTGCTTCATTTGCTCCTATAAACAAACGTTGGTTTTCACGAGACTCACCGGAGCTGCTTCCGTGTACAACTGTTGGCGCAAGCTAGATTAAAGTGATTATTACGTTTTGAATATGGTTATTTTTCTTACAAAAATGCATCGATTCGCTACAGGAGGCCTTTGTTCACCCCCCGGAGCCGTGTGAGGCACTTTTTATTATGGATGCATGCTCTTTATTTCATTTCTTTTGGACTGATGAACTGCAACACCCGCTGACTGCCATTAAACAGCTTGGAAAATCAAAGTCAATTTTTTTTATATAACTGCGATTGGATTCATCTGGAAGAAGGAAGTCATATACGCCTAGGATTCATTTTTGGGGGAATTATCCTTTAAATATATTGCTTAAAAGCAATCGGCAGTATTAAACATGAAAAACAGTGTCAATGTCGTTTCATCAGAAGCACAACTTTTATTTTCACCTCCAAGGACTCGAGAGACCAAATGAACCCAGAGGAGAGTTCTGCTTGAAAGAAGGCGGAGCCTCCGCGCACACCTCCTATGACATAATCGTCAGGGACCAATGGTAGTACGAAATGTGTTGCAGCCGTAAAGAACTTTTGCGGAAAGTTCGCTTTGGCAAGCCATTTCGAACTCCCAAAACGAACTTCATTTTGGCTGGATTTTGTTCGAATTGTGTTCGAATTGACGTCACATCCGTTCGTTCTTCGATTTCATGTGAAGTATATCGGGGTCTTTAGTATTTCACTGGTTTAAGTCCACAGCAATCCATGCAACAGAGTTGTCAACCTGCCTGATGTAGACCAATGGACCATTCGAACAGAACTTCAGACATTCCATCTGTGCTATTTGACGTCTCACTGTTTTTTAGCGTCTCGCTCTATGGGCACCATGTTTTTAACACAGTGTGTCAATCAGTTCAAACTTTGCAAAACGTCTTTTTAGGTTTCTTGCATTCTGTTCCATTTTGTTGCAGTCCATCCAACTGTTTTTTTTTTTTTTTAAAGCAAGACTGGATTG
>NW_015505345.1:60088-70327 GCF_001515645.1 Sinocyclocheilus grahami | reverse complement strand
AAATGTTTTGCAGCCGTAAAGAACTTTTGCGGAAAGTTCGCTTTGGCAAGCCATTTCGAACTCCCAAAACGAACTTCATTTTGGCTGGATTTTGTTCGAATTGTGTTCGAATTGACGTCACATCAGTTCGTTCTTCGATTTCATGTGAAGTATATCGGGGTCTTTAGTATTTCACTGGTTTACAGTCCACAGCAATCCATGCAACAGAGTTGTCAACCTGCCTGATGTAGACCAATGGACCATTCGAACAGAACTTCAGACATTCCATCTGTGCTATTTGAAATCTCACTGTTTTTCAGCGTCTCACTCTGTGCACCATGTTTTTAATACAGTGTGTCAAGCAGTTCAACTTTGCAAAACATCAAGTTTACTGCATTCTGTTGCCATTTTGTTGTTTTCCATCCAACTGTTCTTTTTAAAGCAAGACTTTCTGGGTTAAAAACGTCGTCCATAAAATGCGTTGCACAAATTCGAACATCTGGGTTGTGCTGTTCTGTTGTAAATAAATCTTAACCAATGATTCCTAATTGCGTCTACTTCCAGAAGGCCAAATAAAGTGCTTTTGCTTTCGCACTGAAACACAGCGTCTCCCTGACATGGCTGCATCAACACTAACTGCGGTTACTGAAACCACGCCTTCTTTCTTTGCGTGCACGTTTGGGCAGCATTATGCTAATATTTCCACATAGTGACTTAGATATGTGGGGGCGTGTTAGAACGAGCCGTTTTAGGTAGGTGTGGCGGATTCTTAACTTTAATAAAGAATATCTCTTTGGATTTGAGACTTTAGTCTTTGCAACTTTACAGATCTTCTTTATGCACCAAGAGCTTGTAACACTCCAAAGAGAAAGGAAAATTTGAAATCGCATCATATGACCCCTTTAAAATCACAACACAGCTTTATTAGAAAAGACTGTTCCTTTTTGTAATGGCACTCTTATATTCTCAAATTAATTTACCAGCTAACTGTTCATAAGCTTTCAATTTTCTCTTCCTTATCCAGTTGTTAAGGAGAAATCCAGAGCGGCGCCTTGGCGCGGGGGAACGAGATGCAGAGGAAGTGAAGAGGCATCCGTTTTTCAGAGTAGGCCATCTGTTTAACCTTTTTTTTGTTGTTGTTTTTTGTTTGTTTTTTACTTTCAGATGTCACTGAAAATCTCCTTACCACACATTTGTTTATTCTTCCTCAGAGTATAGATTGGGCTGCACTGCTGGCAAAGAAGATCCGACCCCCATTTGTGCCGACCATCAAAGGCTGTGAAGATGTTAGTAACTTTGACGATGAATTCACCTCAGAGGCACCGATATTGACTCCACCTCGTGAGCCAAGGGTTCTGACAGTCAGCGAGCAGGAGATGTTTGCAGACTTTGACTATATCGCTGACTGGTGTTAACCCAGATCCTCATAAACCCTGTTCACACATACTCAACACTGAACCAACCGAACAACTCCCTCTCTGTAGGACACATTGGAAAATAAACTACTTTCCCTCTACGCTCTTATTGTGCCATTTAAAGGATTGGCAATAACCTGTTTTAAGAATCAAGAATGAAGTGGTTGAGTCTTGGAAGCTCAATGTGGTATCGTTTTATTGTCAGAGCACTTGGACACTGATTGGTGACCATTATAAACTTGTGAGGAATCAACAGGATCAACTGCAGCTTCCCTCTCCGTTTTCCACACATTTTTTCTGCTTTTAAAAGCAGAAATGTGCTTACTGTCTTCAGATTTTGGGATTTTCAACACACAACTGAAGAACTGAACCTGACCAAGTCATCAAATTGCAAATTCTTCACTCCATAATAGGAGCATCTTACAAGATGAGCGAGCTCAAAGAGAATTCTCTTGAATTATTTATTTTCTTGTATTCCCTCCAATGCCTTAAATTCTTTACAGGGCTTCCAAACAATAACTATGAGGTACAGAAAACCTACCAAAGCGTTCCTGCCAAATGTTCTTCTACCCATTTTATAAGGAATAAAAAAAACCTTGGCCAAGAGCACAGATAAATAAACTTGAATTTTATCAAGGCAAAATGAGAGAAAGCGGCAATTTAATTGATCTTTTGACAATTTCTTTTCATTTCTATAAAAGCATCCTTGTACTCTAATCATCAGAAGAAATGTAAGTTATAGTTTTATACTGTATTTTTAGAATATTAGCCATTTGGATCTGCTGTATGTTATGACAATGGTTGTACACATATATATGAATTGTAAAATTATCATTTTGGAGTGGGCAGCTCAAAGTTGAGAGCAATTCTGAACTTTTCACATGGAATGTAAAAATGTATATTCATGAAAAAAAATGAAAAAAAAGTATATTTTTGGCATGTGGTCATGCCAAACTGGCTGTATGTTTTATTAGTTGACATTTTTTTAAGAATATTTGTAGTCTGTATTAATTGATCTTTTGACAATTTCTTTTCATTTCTATAAAAGCATCCTTGTACTCTAATCATCAGAAGAAATGTAAGTTATAGTTTTATACTGTATTTTTAGAATATTAGCCATTTGGATCTGCTGTATGTTATGACAATGGTTGTACACATATATATGAATTGTAAAATTATCATTTTGGAGTGGGCAGCTCAAAGTTGAGAGCAATTCTGAACTTTTCACATGGAATGTAAAAATGTATATTCATGAAAAAAAAAAAAAAGTATATTTTTGGCATGTGGTCATGCCAAACTGGCTGTATGTTTTATTAGTTGACATTTTTTTAAGAATATTTGTAGTCTGTAATTTTGCGACGATTTCTCACAATTTAGCCATTTTGTGGTTGTATATGTCAACATTAAACCACCTTTAATAGAAATGGTTTCGTAAGTCTGTGATCACCATTCCTACTTGTTCGACACATTTGTTCCTACAGTGAACTCACCCCTCTCTGAGCAAGCTTATGATGGACTCCTGCCAACAATTCCACTCAAGTGTATCACGAAACCTTCCTCAAATAACATTCTGTACACCAACTAACACCTGGTTTCTGTCTATTCCTCTCGGTCGAGCGTCAAAGAAGAATGTGCTCCAAGCAAACCAATAAAGACACCCCTAATATCAACTAAGTACGTTTACATGCACTTTAAGTTCTACTTGAGTAGAAATAAAAATTGTCAGACGCTAAATGGATGTTTGACGTTACTAAATCCACTTTAAATAAAGCCAAATAGCGTTTTGGATGTAAACCCGATTCATCTTTGCCATAATTCTGACCCTATTGGCTTGCCATACCGAAAAAAATGTGTTTGATGCCATGTTGGTTATGCCTTTTGCGCGAATATTAACTGCACATTTAAACGTGTTAGTGGGCTCTCTGTTAAGAAATAAGATGGATTTACTACTGAGCGAAAATGTGATGTATGTAAATCTTACTACAGGTGGAAGATGACTGATGCACCTGTCTGGTCAAACCCGACAGTCAAGTTTTAGTACTCGCTTTAACAGTGTGTTTTTGTTTTAGTGGCAGATGAAAACCGGTCTAGAGAATTTACTAATAAGCTGATTTTTTTTTTTTGCCGTTTCCTGCTGTGGGTGGTGTTTGATAAATTCTCAGTTAAAAAAAGCAGAAGCCGTTTTGATGTTTGAGTCACCTCACCTGACTGAGGGGAAGAATAAAATAAAAGTTTTCGCTCTGCGGGTCTAACTGGTCCTGTCTAGGTGTGTGTGAGAGTCACTACATGAGTAATAAGGGTTTCCCATGGAAAGCAAGTTAGTTTTGCTTCATCCTCTCCGTGAACTTTCATATCTCTGTGTTCAAGATTAAGGTAATGTGTTTGAACAGCCTCCACCGCACAGTATCTTAAACGTGAAATACACCCACTGTGCTGTTCTTAAATGAAACCAATTATTTGGTGCAAAATGGTGTGTGAAACAGCACTGTGTTATCCAGCGTGATATGAGAACGTCCCAAAGATCATCTTGTCCTTCAGTGGAAGCTAGAACGGCTGACCATTTGAACAAAACAGCTCACATGGTAAATGTCCAAATGTACTTATTTGATTAGTGACACTGAAAATTCTTAAATATTTTTTTATGTCATAAGAAATGTTTTACAATAATAATAAAAAGTCATGCCATGACCCCTTTAAACTTTGTTTCCTGTTTTTTATATTAGATTAAACCAGATTTTCAATCTGGACTCAGACTTTTGAACTACAGTGATTCTATCTGATTTTCCTCTCTGATAGTCAGTGACCAGACGTTATCTTGGAAAAGTGTCATAGAAATAGTAGGATACATGCTCTCCAGGGGATAGTCAGGACATGGGACAGTTTTACAGACCGGAAGAGGAAAGGGAAGCTGGGAAATAGGTTGGAGAGGAGAGGCTCCGCCCTTCACTTTGCTGGTGCTTCAGAGAACCTTTTATAACTGAAATATAGGAGGGAATTTGGGTGTCACTGATAAAAGACTTAAAATTGGAGAAGAATAATTCAGACAATTTGACTGTCTTTTAGCACAGTCCTGTGGATTCCATCCATTTCAACACAAGTTGGGGCTTAAATACTCCAGGGCCCATATTCATGAAAATTCTTAGAATTGTCACTAAGAAAAATCTTATAAATGTGGGCGTTTCCTCTTAAAATGAAAGAAACGATTCAGAAATTAAGAAAAGTAATTCAGAAAGCATCTTAACCCTTAAAAGAGCTCTTACGGTCCTAAATTGTTAGGAGTACTGACGAGGACTTTTAAGAGGTTTAAGAGCTTCTTGTGTTGAAAATCAACGAAACGTGAAGAGGGAGAAGAAATGTAGGGTTACACTTTACTTGAAGGGGTGTGCATAAGGCTGACATGACACCTTCATAATCATGACATGACACATGTCATGAATATGAAGGTTTTTTTATGCATGTTTATGACAACTGTCATTAAGTGTCATTCGCTCAGTTATGTAATTTTTAATGTAAAGATGACATTGTTTGAGATGTCTTTGTTATGGGGTAAGGGTAGGGGTAGGGTTAGGTTAGGGTTAGGTCAAATAATGTCATATTTGCATTAAAAAAAGACATAACTGAGCGAATGACACTTAATGACAGTTGTCATAAACATGCATAAAACCTCCTTCATATTCATGACGTGTGTCATGTCATGATTATGAAGGTGCCATGTCAGTCTTATGCACACCCCTTCAAGTAAAGTGTTACCAAATGTAGCCTATTGCACACAATGCATGCCAGTGAGTTAATAAGACACTACACATGAGATCGTGCAGTGATCATGTTTGTGAGCGATATTATTAGAGAGACACGCTAACATTTCGGACAGTTTAAAAATGCCATAGCGCCTGAAAGTAATCACTACATTAATCACGGCCACGTTCACACGGTCAGTTTTTTAGGGATTGACAACCGCATTTCCTTACAGTCTAGAAATGTCCCGTTCAAACAGCAGCTTACAGTAGCGTCTCGAATACTGTCTGTATGAACGTGCAACGAGAGTCAAGACCGCATGCGCTCGCATCCTTTTCTGCATCTCGCGCGTTGAGTCACGCACTGCGACGCACAGAACACAAAACTGATGGAAACCACTCCAGTGAAGAACAGTGACTGGATCTAAAACCATTCAGATGACACACGGCTCATTTCTCCGTCGCTGTACCCAACGTGAAACCACACACGAACGGCTCTCTCGCACTGTAGCCTACTACAACTAGTTGTCCAGTTCATACAGCGCGTGTTTTCCGAGAATGCGGCTGTAGTCCCCGTAAATAACTGTATTGTGTGAATGTAACCGTGTTAAAGGGATAGTTCACCCAAAAAGGAAAATTTGATGTTTATCTGCTTACCCCCAGGACATCCAAGATGTAGGTGACTTTGTTTCTTCAGTAGAACACATTTGATGATTTTTAAGGACTCAAATACAGGACGGACAACCGCATTCTGCATATTCTGCTGCGGTGTGAACGTGGCTGTACATGCAGCAGTGATGATTTGGGTCTGTCATAGTCTTCTACAAGCAAAGTGATCACACAAACAATTACAGCACTTTCAGAACTTTATTGTGTCGCTGTTCGTTTCCAATCAAATAGCTTAAGTACAACATTAAAAGCACGGTAAATAAAAAAGTAAGAATATATATATAGGTGACCGTGATTTCACCAAGTACAACTTGATCCTGGAACAACATTCCTATCAACCAATCAGAATTGAGGGATAACTTTTCAGGAAATATCTGTTTTAGGCTTACAATCTACACCCTTGTTAATCAGATATCATTTCACACTGTATAGGAATAAATTATGGGTAGGGTTAGGTTTAGGGGTAGGGATTGGGTTAAGTCTATATTTTTGGACAGTTATGTTGATCCAGGATCAACAAAAGATGTTGATCCAGGAACATGTCTTACTTGGCAAAATCATGGCGACCATATATATATATATATATACAGTGGTGTGAAAAAGTGTTGGCCCCCTTGCTGTTTTTTAAATTTTGTGCATATTTGTCACAGTATATCAGTATATCAGACTATGTATGTCTGATGTCAATGGTGTGGTCAAAGATCATTTTCAACCATTGGGGTTATATATATATATATATATATATATATACTGTATATAATGTGTGTGTGAGAGAGAGAGTAAAATAGGAAAAATTGATAGGCCTTTTGTGTACATAGAAAAAGTCTTAGATCTTTGAGCTCAGCTCATGAAAAATGGGGGCAAAAACAAAAGTGTTGCGTTTATAATTTTGTTCAGTATATATCGTATATATACTGTATATAATGTGTGAGAGAGAGTAAAATAGGAAAAATTGCGCCTGTAATTTCAAAGTGAAGGCTTATAATAAACCCTAAAGCACTCTCTCTTTTTTCCCCTTCTTGAACAACCAGCCAATCAATCACAATCTTCAAAAGACTGTCATAGGTAGCAACGGGTTCAGCCCCGCCTCCTCACTAAGATGAAAGTTTTTGTCTTTTCCTTGCATAGAATTGCTCTCAGATTGGTCCTGAATTGCTCTTAAGCTAAAAAAGAAATTTTTAAGCTAAATTGGGAGCTCTCTGAGAGGATTCTTAGAATCTTTAAGAAAAGGGGCCCAGATCTTTTTGTATTTGCACCTTATTGTAATAAATATATTCACCTAAATTATTAGTGAGTGCAAACACTGCTCTAGAAAGTGACAACTTTTGTAAAGGATCAGCTTAGTGAAGTGACAAGTGCTCTGCATTTAACCCATCCAAAGTGCACACATACAGCAGTGAACACACACACACTGTGAACACATACCCAGAGCAGTGGGCATAAATGCCCTGGCGCCCGGGGAGCAGTGCCTTGCTCAAGGGCACCTCAGTTGTGGTATTGAAGGTGGAAGAGTGCGCTGTACATTCACCCCCCCCACCTACAATTCCTGCCGGTACGAGACTCAGACTCGAACCCGTAACCTTTGGGTTACAAGTCCGACTCTCTAACCATTAGGCCACGACTTCCCCAAGTGTGTGTGGTTTGTGTTAAATAATCTTGACGTTGGTCTACTTAAATCTTTGCACTTGATTAAATAGGCATTTGTTGTTAACAGAAAAAATACAAGAGGTTAAATTAAAAGCTATACACCCCCCCCCCCCACCAACAATTCCTGCGGGTACGAGACTCAGACTCGAACCCGTAACCTTTGGGTTACAAGTCCGACTCTCTAACCATTAGGCCACGACTTCCCCAAGTGTGTGTGGTTTGTGTTAAATAATCTTGACGTTGGTCTACTTAAATCTTTGCACTTGATTAAATAGGCATTTGTTGTTAACAGAAAAAATACAAGAGGTTAAATTAAAATTAACTGGCCAATAATATATAATTAATTAAATTTTATGTTCCACACCATACTGAACATTTTCAAGTTGAATGATGCCGTCTTGAGGTTGACAAATGATATTGTCTTGTGAAAAAAACTTATTGGTTCTATTTAAAAAATATTTTCAAATATTTCAGTTTGGTTTGTTTATTCACAGGACAGTAAATAGTGACAGAAATTTTTAAAAAAGTGAAGTTAAATGGAATGCAGGACAGACTCAATCCTGTGTCACCCACACAGGGTTTAAAGCAAAAAAAATCCTGATCCTGAACTTTTTTCCGGGGTTTGCGGGGGCGGACACATACACAGGGCTATTTGACCAAAAAAAAAAGAACATTATTTGAAAATGATTTTCCTTGAAACTAACTAGTAACGTATCTGCCATTGCCATTAGCCCTTGACAGGCTCAGACTACAGATTATGGAGGGATATTTGAAACAGCAATACCAAGAAAGTTTACTCACTACAATATGGTGCAAACACATGTAACATTTAGGATGCTTTTGATATCAAGTTTTGCTGGTTAGCTTTGTCCTTGACAGGGTACAAGATGACCTACAATCTAAAACATGACATTTCTGAAATTGTTTTGTTCAAAAGAAATAATGGTAAATTAAATACTAGGAAATGAATATAAAATAGGAAATATACAAAGACAGTTTACTACAGAAAACTACAGTTCAGTTCAAATAATAACAACAAAATAAAATGCTCCAAGAACTGGTAACTTAAAGGTTCACCCAAAAATGAAAATTAGGCTGTGTTTTACTCACCCCAGAGCCATCCTAGGTGTATATGACTTTCTTCTTTTAGACGAATCCAGTCAGAGTTATATTAAAAATTGTCTTTGATCTTTCAAGCTGTTTAATGCCACTCAGCGGGTCTTGCATGCATCAGTCCAAAAAAAGTTAAATAAAAAGCGCCCATCCATAAAAAAAAAAGTGTCTCACACGGCTCCGGGGGGTGATCAAAGGTCTCCTGTAGTGAATCGATGCGTTTTTGTAAGAAAAATATCCATATTCAAAACGTAATAATCACTTTATTGTAGCTTGCGCCAACAGTTGTACATGGAAGCAGCTCCGGGCTGATGACGTATGAGTTCAGCGTTGTGCATGTGCCGGTGAGTCTCGTGAAAACCAACGTTTGTTAACAGGAGCAAAGGAAGCAAAGTTTCCTTACTTTAGCAAAGGAAAACCAGTCTCCTCTTGGCTTATATCGAAATCCTCCGACATTCTTCTTTACAAATCCTCGTTTTGTACTTCTAATTAGTGACCGTTGTTTTGTTTTGATCTCTCCCCTGCGCTTCCGCGTGCGTCACTTCTGAGCGGCACATGCGCAAAGCTGACCTCATACGTCATCTGCCCGGAACTCTTTCCATTTACAACAGTGAGCGCAAGCTAGATTAAAGTGATCGTTGTTTTGTTTTGATCTCTCCCCTGCGCTTCCGCGTGCGTCACTTCTGAGCGGCACATGTGCAAAGCTGACCTCATACGTCATCTGCCCGGAACTCTTTCCATTTACAACAGTGAGCGCAAGCTAGATTAAAGTGATTATTTGCTACAGGAGGCCTTTGTTCACCCCCGGAGCCGTGTGAGACACTGTTTTTTATGGATGGGCGCTTTTTATTTCACTTCTTTTGGACTGAAGCACTGCAACACCCGCTGACTTCAATGATAGAGCTTGGAATAATAATTAGCTACATTTACAGTATATAGCACTTTGGTTACCATTCTGGGTACTCAAAGCACTTTACATGAAAGCGGGGGAAACTCCTCAACCACCACCAGTGTGCAGCATCCACCTGGATGATGCGAAGGCAGCCATATTGCGCCAGAACGCCCACCACACACCAGCTTATTGGTGGAGAGGAGACAGAGTGATGAAGCCAATCATTTTATATGGGGATGATTAGGAAGACATGATGGTCAGAGGCCAATGAGCAAATTTGGCCAGGATGCCGGGGTTATACCCTATACCCCTATACCCCTTTTTTTATCTAACTCCAACTGGATTCGTCTGAAAGAAGAAAGTCATATACACCTAGGATGGCTCTGGGGTGAGTAAAACACAGCCTAATTTTCATTTTTGGGTGAACCACCTGGATGATGCGAAGGCAGCCATATTGCGCCAGAACGCCCAACACACACCAGCTTATTGGTGGAGAGGAGACAGAGTGATGAAGCCAATCATTTTATATGGGGATGATTAGGAAGACATGATGGTCAGAGGCCAATGAGCAAATTTGGCCAGGATGCCGGGGTTATACCCTATACCCCTATACCCCTTTTTTTTATCTAACTCCAACTGGATTCGTCTGAAAGAAGAAAGTCATCTACACCTAGGATGGCTCTGGGGTGAGTAAAACACAGCCTAATTTTCATTTTTGGGTGAACTAACCCTTTAAACAAGGTTTGTACAGATACTGCAAAATAAAATTCCAGGACTTGCACTACCTTTT
>NW_015505345.1:29139-59928 GCF_001515645.1 Sinocyclocheilus grahami | reverse complement strand
GTACAGATACTGCAAAATAAAATTCCAGGACTTGCACTACTTTTTTGGTTTTCAAGGACTAAAATCAGATCTCACTTATCAATCAATATGGTTATTATCTTTCAAATTCTAATAAATAAACTAATAAAACAAAATGGTACAAATAAAGTGCAATACATGCAACGAATACAATGACTGTGGCAACTTTAACATTTGAAAGGATACTATGGCAAAGTTATTGCTTTCCTTATTTAAACTGATTTTTTTCATGAATATATGATTGACCTGAAGAATGAAAGCTATATCATACACTTGGAAAATTATGAGCTTTATCACGCTCATAGACACTAGGGGTGTGACAATACACTTAGCTCACAAGGTGAGACAAAATGCATATACTTGGTTCACTGGAACGAGACAATGTTTTAATACTTTAAGAAATTTTCAAATGACAAAATATGTCTTTTAATCACAAAAAGTAAAACAATGCAGTTGTATTTTGAAATGTTTTAACTAATCTAGAGCTTAACTAATGATTAGTTTGCTAATCAAGTAATCTACTGATTATTATGACGAGTAATGCCGAGTTCACACTGCACGATTTTCAAACTCGTCGGCCGTTGTTTTCACACTGACTATCTGGAGTAGCATTCAGTTGCTGCTGTGTTCACACTGCACGATGGATCGGCGACAGAGGGTTTCGCATTGCATGACTTCACAATAGGAAGAATCGCCGACAGCTCTGTCAACCCCCCCAATTACTACTCAAAACTAGCCTGAAAATACTCCAATTGCTTTCGAGGGGGTCCCCCAGCAAAAAGGGTTTTCATTTTTTTGGCGGGGTTCTCCTGGTACAATTCACATTCCAGGGCCTAAATATCACGTTATTGGGGTCGCTTCAATCTGCTGACATAAAAAACAACCGTCGGCAATCGCGGATTTGGCAACACTGGTCCGCAAACTACGTTTCATATAACTCCTCCCCGAACTTCCAGCTGCCCTGTATCTTGGTCTCTCATTGGCTGTAGGTCATTGCCGATGTTTTTTTCAGTCAGAACTCATTTCACACAATGCGATTGTGAATCGCCGACAGCTCCAGATATTTTGCATGCCAAATATTTCACGGGGTGTCGGCAACCTGTCGGCGATTCCCTCAGATCGCGTCTTTGATAATTCACACTGCGTGATTGTCACTCTCGTGAACGATCACCAATTTGCCTCCGATTTCGGGCATCTGTCGCGATTTAGCAAAACCTGTCGGCGAGTAAAAAATCGGGCTTGGTCCGCAAACTACGTTTCATATAACTCCTCCCCGAACTTCCAGCTGCCCTGTATCTTGGTCTCTCATTGGCTGTAGGTCATTGCCGATGTTTTTTTCAGTCAGAACTCATTTCACACAATGCGATTGTGAATCGCCGACAGCTCCAGATATTTTGCATGCCAAATATTTCACGGGGCGTCGGCGATTCCCTCAGATCGCGTCTTTGATAATTCACACTGCGTGATTGTCACTCGCGTGAACGATCACCAATTTGCCTCCGATTTCGGGCATCTTTCAGCGATTTAGCAAAACCTGTCGGCGAGTAAAAAATCGGGCTAAAATTGTGCAGTGTGAACTCGGCATAAGCTGATGCTTTTTAGTAATACAAATAGAACTAAGTAAAAAAACAGGCTTTAATATGATTATATTTATATATAAAGTAACGATGAGGCAATAATAATTGGCCTCAAATAAGTTATCAAAACCACGTGCATGGTTTTATTGAAGAACATTGTTGAATACATAATTATTATTATTAAATTACATATTAATATGCCTATATTATAACAAATACCTGCAGAGGGCGCCAACGGCCTGGTGATGTTTCATGTATTTCAAGGACGTTTAAATCCATTTAATTTTAATATTTGGCCACATGCAAAGTCAGAATCTTTTATTTTGAAATCGCGATATACAATAAATTGCATATTTAGAAATATGTTGATGTATTCTCCTGTGTTTGGCATAGGTTTAAATGATTTACATTACAAATGAAGTGAATTTTCCCAGATGAACGTTATATTACTCCAGTCTTAAGTATCCTTCAGAAATTATTTTGATAGAATACACCTTTTAAAAAGCCAGACAAAAATGGTGACTTCCTCACATTTGATTTATTTTTTATTTATTCAAGCATTAAATTCAGTAAATTTAAAACAACTAGTAGCCTGTGACAAAAAAATTAACATATAATCCATAATCCCAACAGTCTTAAAATAATGACTGATCCTGCAAACTTTAAATACAAGCTCAAAACACACTTCAGCTGTAGTTTAGGTCATTGTAAGAGGATGTAACAATATAGAATTTAAGTTAAATATTTTATCTGGTCAGTACCGGACATGTATTACTGCATTATCAGGGTTTCAAAAATCAGCCTTTGTTCCAGCTCTTCAGAATGGCCTCTGCTGCATCCAAGGTGCTTTCTTGCTGTAGTAAAAAAACATTAAACACCATCAGCACTAGTAAGGCATTTGATGTCAGTTGTTATTTTAAAATCATCTCTGCAACATTCAGACCGTTTCAGAAAGGAAATACAGCTAAATATTTTAGCTATTCTGTCTTTAGATAGCTGAATGATCTTTTGCATTTCCTGTAAAAACCTAAAGTTAACCCACTCCTTACCTTGATAAAGCACAAACGAATGTATTTCTCAAACTGCTTTACTGAATCTTCCCCCACAAAAGCGGTTACAGGAATCGAAGCCAGTTTCTTAAAAAAAAAATATATATATATATATATTATATATACAGTATATATATATAATTTTGAAGACAATTCTGTGGATTTTACTGTGCTTTGGTCTTGTTATTTATTCCTAAAATCACAAAACAGAATACCTTCTCTTTTATCATCCATTTTACAAACTTGTAGTCATATGGTTCATCATCCCCCATATGTGACAAGTCCTGATCTATATTCAACAGACAAGACAGAACAACACTAATCAGATTTAACTTCCCACAAACAATGTCACCTTTGCCTTTGGAAGTATTTTTTTATTTAACAAACGTCACTTCGAGCCACTTACTGAGTGCTGTGACATCCACTATCATGAAGTATCCTCCCTCCGGGACCACTGGAGTCATGCCAGTCTGTCTCAACATGGCTGCCATGCGGTCTCTTTTCCCTTCCAGCTCTAGTGCTAGAGAGGTAAAGTAGCAGTCGGGTTTACCCATCAGCTCAAAGTCCCGAAGAAGACCCTGGCCAACAGCCTCCTACCGAGCAGTACAACCATGTCACAAAAACGTCGCCTAGAACAGTGCATTGTGTACAACTCTATAATAACAGACAAAACTCGCCTGTAATGGAGTCGGACATGTATAGAGACTGCTCTGCATAACAGTCTGGAGGTGTTTGATCAAGTGATCAGGCCCGATTGACCAGCCCAGCTGCAAAAAAATAAATAAATGAAAGAAATAACATTTTATCATTTTATTTTGTTTTGAAAATGTTGGAATTATTAGTTTATCACCATTTAATTCCAAGCCTGTTTGCTACTTTTTTTCTTTCTTTCATGAAATACAAAAGGAGAATGTTTTAAGAATCCTAAAGCATCTGTCTACCATACAATGATGTGTCAAGATAAACCTAAAAAATGCAATGGTTTACAATGTCAAGCTTCAAAAGAACCGAAAAAAACCATAAAAGTGGTTCATATCATTTGTGCAATATATTATATATATATAGTGGCTTACGAAGAGGCTCAAACAGAGAAATATTTAGGCTGTTAATTACAGTAAACCTTCGCCATTACTGCTCTGCATAACAGTCTGGAGGTGTTTGATCAAGTGATCAGGCCCGATTGACCAGCCCAGCTGCAAAAAAATAAATAAATGAAAGAAATAACATTTTATCATTTTATTTTGTTTTGAAAATGTTGGAATTATTAGTTTATCACCATTTAATTCCAAGCCTGTTTGCTACTTTTTTTCTTTCTTTCATGAAATACAAAAGGAGAATGTTTTAAGAATCCTAAAGCATCTGTCTACCATACAATGATGTGTCAAGATAAACCTAAAAAATGCAATGGTTTACAATGTCAAGCTTCAAAAGAACCGAAAAAAAACCATAAAAGTGGTTCATATCATTTGTGCAATATATTATATATATATAGTGGCTTACGAAGAGGCTCAAACAGAGAAATATTTAGGCTGTTAATTACAGTAAACCTTCGCCATCGCTTGCCCAGAAACCAATATAGTGTAAAAGTGCCCACTTTTTCAGCAGCCTTGGTTCCTGAATTATTTGTCCAATTAATTTTCCCATAAGGATTTTTAAAATGTCTTCAATAAAGAGTTGCAATACAATATTGCAATCATTGATTTCAATGGCTCAAATTAATTACTTAATCACTTAATGGATTTAATTAGTGCCCTGTCCAAATACCCACACTTTTGGTCTTTGCACTTGACCACTTGGCTACTTACAGTAGTCTATAGTTGACTACTTCAAGTGAGCATGACGAACTTTTCATTACCTGATGGGACACACTTTATTTAGGCTGTTAATTACAGTAAACCTTCGCCATTGCTTGCCCAGAAACCAATATAGTGTAAAAGTGCCCACTTTTTCAGCAGCCTTGGTTCCTGAATTATTTGTCCAATTAATTTTCCCATAAGGATTTTTAAAATGTCTTCAATAAAGAGTTGCAATACAATATTGCAATCATTGATTTCAATGGCTCAAATTAATTACTTAATCACTTAATGGATTTAATTAGTGCCCTGTCCAAATACCCACACTTTTGGTCTTTGCACTTGACCACTTGGCTACTTACAGTAGTCTATAGTTGACTACTTCAAGTGAGCATGACAAACTTTTCATTACCTGATGGGACACACTTTTACCCCCGGTTTCACAGATGAGGCTTAAGCTAGTCCCAGACTAAAATGCACGTTTGAGTTGTCTCAACTGAAAATATCTTGCTCTGACATATCTTAAAATATGTCAGTGTCATTGTTCTGTGTCAAGATGCACACCTATAATGTTTTCTTCTAAGGCATTTTTGTAAAAGTTGCTTAAATATCTTAATTTAACTAAGGTCTAGTCCTGGCTTAAGCTAAGCCCCGTTTGTGAAACCGGGCCATAGTTTTGTAAAAATGCCAGTGTTTAAAGAGATTTCTTTTTAGTTTCAATACTTCACATTTTAAAATAAATTTACATTTAAATTGTGGTGCTTCTAATTAAGTGATAAAAAGCATTTTTAAATGTTGTACAAAATAAATATACTTCTCTTTGCACCAATAAAACGTGCAACACTTTGTTTTACAACCAAATTATTTGTAATATCTAATAATTATTCAATTAAATTGGAAAGGTTTCCGTGACCTTTCGTGAGATCTTGGCAAAAAGTTTTACGATTTATTCCAAAACATGATGCATGATGGGATACACTAAACCTTGAATACCACTCCGGAGCGGTATTGAAGATAGTGTGAATTTAGTGTGCATTAAGGGCACTGCGCTTTGGCATTTTTTAAAACCTGGGACAGTCTCGCGCACTTACTTCCTGACGCATGCACACGCTCTCAAGTGGCCAAGACCACAAGTGTGAGTATTTAGACAGAGTAAAAACTCTAATTGCAGGAAGCATTATGAAATAAAAACAATGGATGAATACAAATATTTAAGTAGTTTAAGAATGTAGGGAGATTGGCTCTATTACGTGTTTTAACAGTGCTTCATGGGAGTGGGTAGGCAAGTGGACACTAGGAATTATTTTGATGCAATTTGTTCATTTTGATTCCCCGATTGATCAAAAGCAAACTCTGCATTTAAACAACAAAATAAAATGAAATGATGTGCTTAAAAGACAGTAGGTCTGTTTTAAAGGTTTATGAGTTATCCTTAAAATTCAATTCCTCTATGGAGAAAATCTATGGAAATTTTTCCTTCTGGAATTTGACTGTTGCACTTGATGGTGATCTGGCACCAAACTTGCCATGATGCATAATTTCTTAATCTGAAGTTTAGATAAGATTTCATAGCTCTTATCGACATTAGGTTGCTTTTATGGATTTTTGTTCCTTGTTGGAGACTGGAGTCTTTAAAATCTTAAAAATCATTATTCGGCAGAGAAAAATAACAGCAGGAGGGTTTGAATTGACAGGACGGTGAGTAAATAACATAACTTTAATTTATGGATGAATTACTATTATAAATATAAACAATGAAGACAATAACAGTCAAATACCTTCCATCCAGTGACGCTGAATGTTTTCCCTGCACTGCCGATAGTGATGGTTCTGTCCCACATTCCAGGGAGGGTTGCTGTTAAGAAAGAATACAGCAGAATCAGCACATCTTTATACAATTTGTAATCCACTGACATGAAAAGATAAGATGCACCACTGGAGAATTATCACATACCTATCTTTACATGCTCATGGCCTTTATATGCGAGCCATTCATATACCTCATCACTGAAGCACAGGGTGTCATGTTTGATGCAGAGATCGGCAATAGCTTGCAACTCACTCCTACTGAATATCTGGAAGTGGAAGAAAGCTTTAGGATATTAAAATGCATTTTGGATCTAAATACAATATATGTGACCTTACTTTTCCAATAGGGTTATTAGGAGTGTTGATTATGATAGCCTTGGTCTTGGAGTTGAATTTACTAGCAAGTTCTTCCTGGTCCAGAACCCAGTCAGCACTGCTTACACTGGTTGCTGCTGGTGACGACTTCTGCAGTACAGGTCAAACAAGTGTTATGTTTCATGAAAAAATACAGCAAACACTACAGCAAGCAATATTCATCCTGCTAACCTACCAATCGCAAAGGTATTAAAACAGGTCTCCCCCCTGCCATTTTCACCATAGGAACATAGCAGTCAAAAAAGGGTTCTATAATAATAACCTGAATTGAAAAAGGGAGAAAAAAAAGAATGCATAAGTCATAATCTAGTGCAATTATATATTGAAGGTGCTAAATATACTTTACCTCGTCTCCCTCCTCAACCAGAGCCTGCATAGTGCTGAACAAAGATCCATATCCACCTACTGTAACCAGGATCTCTTTAAACGGGTCGAGCTGACGGTCATAGACTTTTCCATATACTTTTGACAGGGCTTTAACCAGTGTTGGGTGGCCCTGAAAACAGAAATGTAGCTATTTGAGTGGTTTTTCAACATAATACATGATAATCATAAAGTGTGGACAGAACATACAAAGCCACGTGTGTACTGGTTCAGCCTGTCAACCATTGCAGCCTGAGCGAGACCCTCTTTCACATAAGACGGAGGAGGGATATCTGGGTAACCCTGTCCAAGATTGACAATGGAAGGGTCTGCTGCCACTGATGTGAAGGCCACCCTAAAACACAACAGACACTGTTAGGAATATTTAACACATGTCTGTGAGAAAAGTGTTAGCAAATAATCTCTATTCTTACCATACATTCTTTTATAATGCTTTATTGTCAACAAGTAGCATGTACAGTGCCATATCTCACTATATAACAAAAACATTTCACATAACTCAACAAGAAGGAAAAAGGAAAAGAAAAGGAAAAAGGGAAAAAAAGAGCAGAAATGTAGCTATTTGAGTGGTTTTTCAACATAATACATGATAATCATAAAGTGTGGACAGAACATACAAAGCCACGTGTGTACTGGTTCAGCCTGTCAACCATTGCAGCCTGAGCGAGACCCTCTTTCACATAAGACGGAGGAGGGATATCTGGGTAACCCTGTCCAAGATTGACAATGGAAGGGTCTGCTGCCACTGATGTGAAGGCCACCCTAAAACACAACAGACACTGTTAGGAATATTTAACACATGTCTGTGAGAAAAGTGTTAGCAAATAATCTCTATTCTTACCATACATTCTTTTATAATGCTTTATTGTCAACAAGTAGCATGTACAGTGCCATATCTCACTATATAACAAAAACATTTCACATGCCTCAACAAGAAGGAAAAAGGAAAAGAAAAGGAAAAAGGGAAAAAAAGAAGGTACATAAGCATCAGCTTACAGACAAATACATATGATACATATACATTTCCATAGGATGTTACAATGCAAATTTTAACTTACCATACATTCTTGTCCAGACCTTCTATCCTTTTCGCGTTCTTATGTTTTATGGATGCCATCTTGTCCTAAAAAAGGGAAAGAACAAAATAAAGGAATGTCAAAGAGAAATGAATAGCTCGGCAAAACTTGCACTCACTTGGCAGGATGTGAAATTTCTAAATCTATTGGTTTGTAATATGCGTGGAGCACATCTGAAAACACGAAGTAGATGAATAGGATTCATATCTGTCCAAAAAAAAGAAGTCAAGATCGTATCAAATATTCATTGCTCACTTCAAAACATTGCGGTCACAGACATAAAACTCCTTTCAGTTCATTGGTCGCAGTCCAGTATACGTATTTTGTGTTTGAAAGAAGCAGATTCGGCCTGACGCAAACGTCCTACGCCTCTAAAACGGACCAATCAGTTGGCGCTTTTTATAAAGAGTCGATAAAAGGCTCTGCTGAACAATTCTGTGTTCTGGAAGTGACTGGTCCTACTGTGGTGAGGTTCGTCGATATTAATTAGTTACATGATGACCTTGCTCTTCCGGAACTTTGGAAGATACCGAAGTCCGCATAAGCTGTTTAAATATTTATGAACTAACGTTATCTATCTTCTTAGCAGTGATGAGAATTCCGGCTCGTTTCCACGGATCAGGTCTTCTTCATTTCAAACACCTTCAAAAACGATTATAAGATTTCTTTTACAGTATGTTTAATTTATGATATAAAATAAACATACTGTAATAAAACTTATTGGTAAGAAGCCTGATAGTGAACGAATCGTTTTTTTTATTTTATTAGAACAGGAACATAAACACATGGGGGATAGAAAAACAATTAAAAGGTAAACAAATATACAATTATTTTACAATCATAAAAGTTAAAACTTATTTATGAATTTGTTTATAAGATTGGATGTTTTTAAGGCTTTTTTTATTAGAGGAGTTTTTTTGAAGTGATGAGCAAAACAAAAGTAAATCAGAAGTGAATATTTTACAATTAGGTTTAAAATTAAGGCATCTTGCTCTGTGAATGTGGAATTTTCCCATCATACAAATAAAGTCCAGGGCATCGATCCTCTAGCTCCCTATTGTCAGAAACCACAGAATGAAGGAGAAACTTAACTGCTGAAATGTTACATAGCTGAAAGAATACAAGAAGTAAAGATGCTGAAATTTGAAGCCAGAATTGTTTAGTATAAGGACAGAAATAGAATAAATGTGAAAGAGATTCTTCCTCTTCTTGGCAAAAAGAACAGAGTGGAGAAAGATTTGGTATAAATGTACTTAAATATTTGTTGCAGGGGTAATAATGATGAATCATTTTAAAATGAACTTCTTTTATTTTATTATTAAATAAAAATTAGTTTGGGACTGTCCACGCTTTCTGAAAATTAACATTTGGATAAAGTGCCAACCACTTTCCATAAGCTTTAAAAGATGAAGCAATATTAGTAGTAACAAAGATTCTCAAAAATTTGTTTGTACACCATAATATTAACCCCTTGAATAAATAATCGAGGGATAATCAATTTAAAATTACAATATATTTTAAAAGACTTCATTAAAAATAACAACTTAGGAGAAATGGAATTTGTAATAGTAGTATAGCCCCGTTTTGAAGCATTTTTTCCCATATTTATTAATAAAATCAACATAAGCATAAAAATCTCCACTGTTGCTTATTAAATCTGAGATAAACACAATGCCCTTGGAGAACCAATCAGGGAAGAAAACAGATTTACGAGCTGATAAAACATACTGATTATTCCAAATAATATGAGGGGGAAAATTGTGTTTAAAGATTAGCTTCCATGAGTCTAAAGCTTGCTTATGGAAGTTTGAAAGCATCATAGGGAGCCTTGTGGACTTAAAGGTTTTCGGACCTACTTGAAAGATCTAACTCAAAAATGATTCATTCGTGAATTTGACATTGGCAGGGCTGTACGTTCACTTTTTTTTTCACATAGCACTGGTGCTACAGAGGTTGAAAGTTTTGTAGCACAGGCCAAAAAGTTGTAGCACGAGTATAAAATGTCTGTTATCATGTCTGAAACAAACACAAGTAATGGAGTTCATCACTTAAACAGGCAGATGTTCCATACAGAGCACAAAAAATACAAACCATCACAAAAATTGTTTTTAGACTAAAGTTTTCTTAATTTGCTAAAAATGGAAGAGTGCAGAAACATAACACCTCTTACACATTTACAAAATAAAAAATAATGGCAGACATTTAGGCCAAAGTAAGCAAAGATAAAAATATTTGTCATTATTGTATCTTTGTTATTAGAAAATAAGAACAAAGATATACATTACAAATACACATACTATACAAATAAAACAAACAGTGCTTTATTTTTCAGGTACAGTATTTAGCAGTAACATTCAAGAAATTGAATGAACAAATATTAAAATAAAACACTGTATACACTATATACATCAATTATACTTTTTTTTAAAGCACCTGACTGTTAATAAGTTCATCAGTCAATAGCAGTGAGTGATTTTTCTTTGTGTTTTGTTGTTTTATCAACATTAAAAGAATAGTTCACCAAAAATGAAAATTCTGTCATAGTGTTTCATTTTTAATACCATCATTTACTCAAGTTGTTTTAAACCTGTATTAGTTTATTTCGTCTGTTGAATATACAAGTTATTTTGAAGAATGTGGGTAACCAAGCAGTTGCTGGTCCCCAGTGACTTCCATGTTATTTTTTTCCTACTGTCAAAGTCAATGTGGACCAGCTACTGTTTGGTTACCCACATTCTTCAAATTAACTTATGTTGTGTTCCGCACAAGAAAGAAATGAATACAGGTTTACATATACATATATGTCGCACTGTACAGCCCTGATTGGTATTAGGTTAGTGGCAGTCGAATTTGTCATTTCTGGTCTTCGCGACAAACAGGTCAGGAAAAAAATTTAAACCTGCAAAAAGATGATCAGTACCTGTCTAACTGAAGATGTAAGTATAAAGAAAGAAGCGTTTACCTTTAATCATCGAAACAATGAACCATATTGAACGACACAACAAAGGGTTCAGCAGAGGCGTAAAACAGATGGCTTTATTTACATTTCTTAATCCTTTAATTATTTACAATACCCTTTCAGTTTTCAGACAGTAGCAATTTTACTCACGTTTGTAATGGTCTCGCTTAATTTGATTGCACCTCTATTGAAAGAAAAAAGGTCCTGCAGGCAAAATGTGCCTCGGGGCAGAGGTTTTATGTTTGAAGTCTGAGTTAAATTAATCATTCATCTATTACTTCTTGCATATGTCACCAATTGTCTACTGTCAACATAAAGTTAATATGAACGGCCAAAAATTATTTTTATATATATTTTTTATTATCATTTATTAAGTTTTTTTTTTTCAAAATTCAATGCAAAAAGTTAAAAAAAAAAAATGGAAAAAAGAAACAAAAATACTAATAAGATATGAAGATATGCTTCAATGGCTTTTTCCCCACCCACTTGTGAAGTTGCAGTGTGGAGCCAAATCAAAGGTCCTGGTTTGGGCGTCTCTGATCAGCTTTCTAAGTTTTTACATTTGTCGACATGAATTATAACACTGCAGATGGCGCTGTAATCTCATATACGTGATGAATATTAGCTTAACACTTTTAATGTAGCCTAATTCAGTAAATACATAATTAACATCTCAAGATTTAAGATCCCACGATTCTTGGAACAAAAGTTTCATTTTGATCATCTCAAGACAGTGAATATTTTGCTTGGAATAGGCTATAGTTTCATGTCATATAACTATTATTTACAGGTTCACTGAACTAGAGACTATTCCTGCTAACCAAGTAAAAGAAGAATTGAAAAGTGTAGCCTATCTCTTCACGGAGTTTAAATAAAACTTCCCAGCAACTGCTAGGGATACCATGTGCTGGAGATTCTATTCATAAACTGTCTATGAATAGAATCTCAAAAGCTTGCTATTTTAGTCTAGCTCATCTGAAGTCTGGATGTCTAATTTGTCTGCTAATCTTTCAACCATAATTTTAAACAATTTTGTTCTTATTTGAATCTATACATTTGTATTTGACTCAAATTATTTTCCAGTTAAATCACCAAATCTAGCTTAGATAATTGTTCATATTCTTTCATTTATGGCTTCACAATACAATGAAGTCTATACAAAATCAGGGTTTTTCAGATTTTATAGACTCAGTGATCCCCACTTAGAAATAAACAAATAAACTAAAATAAAAAAAAACTAACATTATTACATAATTCTTATCAATCCATTAGTCATTCAAATAGAGAAAAATATCATAGACATTTAAAAATACAATTCTATACAAATTGCATATCTTCTCCCTTTGCAATACCTTCACAGTCCCCCAGGGGTCCATACAACTCTGACATTAAATAATAGATGATCTCAGTATGTGTGCCTTTTGGGGCAAATTATTCTAAATGAAAGGGAATTCATATTGCCTGTATTTCAGTTTTCTCTTAGGCATTTAATATTTAATTGGCCTCCAGTCAGCACTGGATAGTTTCAGAAAAAAACTGAATAGAGATCACTTACAGCACACACTATTTTTTGTTTCCTGTGGTATAGTTCTTTTAAATAAACCCATGATAAATAAAATAATAGAATAAATAACACAAGCGATGCTATTACACATTGTCATGTAATAATTTTATTTTGTTAATGTTCTTTCATAGGATGTTGTAAACACAATTGTAAAACGATCAACATAAACCAGTAAATTTGACCTTCAAAAAGGCTTGTCCCTGAAACACTGTTAATATTGTGGCAATATTTTTTTCCTCCATATGTCTTCAAGTAGTTAGGAACTTTAATTCTTTCTCTCTCTCTCTCTCTCTCTTCAATATGTGCAATAATAGTCGGGTAAAGTATAAAAAAGTATACATTTATGTAATGTATACATTAAAAATATGCCCTATCTGTTTATTTAACACATTTGAACATTTTGACCTTTGAGGTAAATGGGTAAACCCTATCTACCTATTAGTACAAAAATGTTTAAAAATGCTTTATATTATAAAATCTGAAATCATTATGAAACACTTCAACCATTTGCAATTTGTTGATTGAAATGAAAACTGATAAATACTGTAAATAGTGCAGCACAATGCTGTTTATTTGAAATGCTTAGCATGCTGCTAAAACAGGGGAGCTGAAGACCTTTGTCAGTCTGTTTAGCATGTTCTTTAGCCCTGGTAAGATGTCTTCTTTTCATTACATCTAAGTTCATGCATTTGCGATATGTTTGAGGAACACTTTATATAACAATCTACAAGATGCCTGACCTTAAACAACATATTTACTTTACAAGTATTGACCGACCATCTACCTATGAATACATCTTCCCGATGTTGCTGCCATAGGCATTGTAAAGGTGGGCAATTTTTTGGCTTAGTTACCCAAGCTCTAATACACCTCTGGACAATTTTTTTTCCATTTTACACAAGTGCTTTGGCTCACCATGGACTACAAGAGCATTGTCAGGGCTAAACCCAGTTGTTCAAAGTGAGGACACAAAAGAAATTCAGTCCAGCTGCAGGGTGTTCTGGACAGGAGATATTATACAGCATTTATAGTTTATTGTGGATGATTAGAAACTCATAGGCAGGATCCTTTGACCTAATGTGGGATGGGAGTAGCTAGAGTGGTACTGCTGATGTCAAGAATGACTTTGCTTTCATATTTCATCTACTGGACAAGTACAATCTATTGTTCCTGAAGAGACTTTCAGTGTTTCTGTTAGGGATCAATCAAAAAAAGCCACTGAGCTTAAGTCTCTAAGATCCTAAAATGAATCCTTAGTCTGCAGAACCTTTGAGACCTCTACATTTATGGAAACATCTTATCAGTGGCAACTACACCAAATACATCCCTGTTCACACAATTTTTGAATAGAAAACATGAACAGAACTTTAGCTAATCTTTTGCATTAGGCTTTGATGAGCTACAGTAGTAAACATTATAAGGCACTCTCACATTTTCAGTGTTTATTATTAATCAATAAGGCCAGTTTTAAGAGTCATTAAACAGTGACATGATAGCGGGACTTAGAAATGACAGAAAGGGCCAGGCTGGTATGTAATAATGCCATAATCATATTAACAAGGAAAAACACATACACTAATCAAATGTGTACGTTGAATGTACTGAAAGTTGTAGTGTAGGGATCGTTCACTCAATTCTTTCACCATTTTCTCACCCTCATATTGTTCCAAACCTATATGACTTGATTGTGTTTTTGGAAAGATATTTTGAAGAATATTGATAACATTTTTGGAACCATTGACTTCCATTGTATGGATAAATAAAAAGACTTGAGACATTTTTCAAAATATCTTGTCTCAGAACTCAAAACTCTGGTCCCCATCACTCCATGAAAATAAAAAATATATAATTCATGTATTTTTTTCTCTATATACTTGACCATGTGTGTTGCAAAACTTTATTAAAGAAAACCCATCACTGCAATGTTCTGGAGTTTTTAAGAGTTGAACAACACTACAATGCTTGGCTATAGGACATTCCCACCTGCAAGAAATAAATCACTTTGAAACAACTATTTAGTGGGTCATGAATTCTGTCCTTGTCATGACACTCTGTGAAATGTTGTCTGGTCTGTGCATTTACAAGAGTGCAGCTAATCAACAAAACGATGACAATTTTATCATACACCTTTAAAAACAAATTTTAGTCATGTATTGTATATTTTTTCATTTAGAACTCTGTGCTTTATATACTGATTATTTCATGATAGTTTCACAACAGATCTAAGTGTTCTAACTCATTCCCAAAGGGAACTAGCAGCGTAGATTCTCAGCAGAGCTCATAAAATGCCCCAGCCTTACAGTGAATAGGCTTTTAGTTGAGGAAGACCTTTTAAAGTCTCTGCCGCCCAATGTCAAAGAGGGTTTCCATAGAACAAAGAGGGAGCATGCAAGCAAGCCTGAGGCAGATGGTGCAGCCAGTCAGACACGCACGTTAACATATGATCTAGTACAGAGGCTGTGGAGACAGTGGGATCACATACTCAAGTTAATGTCTGCTATGACTGGTGTGGAGGAGGATGGCAGTAATGAATAGCTTTTGCGGATCATTGGCGTTAGTTTCCATTCCTGACATCTTTTTAAATAGGCCTACTAAAAACACAAAGTACTAAAAATACACACATAGTTACATTACTCGTGTTTTAACAGTTTTTATTATACATTTCTTGAATTGTTGTTTTGTAGTTCACTCTTTATGTAATTGTATGGGTTATTTAATAGCCTAATAATATAGTCCCTGTGTGAATTACAGTGGTTTACAATAAACCACTGCCTTGCTGATACATTAATCTCCAGCTCATTCTCTCATCTTTTTTTAGGTTAAACAAGGATTCTAAAAACTGTTAAAACCATAATTAACTTTAGCTTGACGCACAGGAAATGGCTTTATTTGCTTAGTTAAAATGGTGGGGATGTGGAGGATATGCCCCTGAGTGTTGCTGTAACAATGAGGTGCTTATGGGTCATGGACAGATGTAGCACGACATAATAACGCGCAAAATCTAAACGGAAAGTGAGAAAGGCGGTTCTGGGAACGCTATTGTCATACTGAAGACCCGCCCAAGGTAGCTCAGCCTATAGCAGCTGGAGGACAGTACTGATTGAGAACCGCAGCCGCAAGGACATGCCACAGTCCAGGCTAGAATCTTCAGCTGGAGACAGAACGCGCGTTCAGTCCATTTAAAGGTGAGCCAAAACCGGGACCGTTTCATTCGCGTTATCGGTGTTTGAGGCCAAACGTTAACATCGCAGATGTTTATGTTGGATAATTTCATCTTCATTACGTAATTGTGGGACAGTCGATGAAACATTGAAACGCGCTCGCGACAGCGTTTAACTTTTCAAACCCCCTCACTCAGTGAGAAAAACGTGGTAGCCTACAGTTATTGCTCTAAATACGTGTTAGTGGAGCGAATTTACCAAAACAAATGCTTCATACGAAAGAAAATTGAGGACCGCGAGGAAAGTGTTGATAGTTCTAGAGTATCAATTCATATAATTGTTCTTGAATGTTTTAGCTTATATTTATTTTACATTATTTACTAATGTATAACCGTAGTGATTAGACAGACAGGCCTCCATTTAAAATACTTAAAAACTTAAAGTAAGCGAGAATCAAATGAAATGTGCGGATTTAAAATGAAATAAAAATCGCACGAGTGAACGTGCATTGTTATTGTTTTGCCCCGTGAGTGGGAATTAATGTTTTTTTTTTTCCGATTTCCGTCATTAGCAGTAGAGGAAATCGCCTCCACGTAACATTACAAAACATATCGTCCGTGTGAATGTTAGCCTTCTGAAAGTGAGCTCTTCTTCATCCTGCTAACTGGATGTGATTCAGACGTGCAACGTTTTTTTTCCACGACTATATTTGAGAATCACCCCATTTCCTGGCAGGAAGAGCTGTTCCAGGAGATGGTACAGATCTCTACTGAGCTGAGTTTAGTAGGATACAAAGCTGTTAGTTTAAATAGCAGATCTGCAGCAATGCACAGACCCCCATTCATTTCTGCATTTCTTGTCTATCAGAACTCGTTGGATTTTTCCATTCAGTCTGCCAACATTTTATTAGTTTCCGTCTAGTAGCGTCTGAACAGTGGATATAGTGCAGCGTTTATCTATAATAAATGTCATGAAATTGTATCTTTTAACATTCATTCATTTTTTATCATTTTGTTATAGGCCTACTCCTAGAAGTGTAATTTATGTGCATTTTACACGTTTTAAACTCGCATCAGGAATATCTTGTAACAAACTCAGCCAGGAATCAGGAGTTCCAGATACTTGAACTGCTGCAGCTGTTTACAAATGTCCAAATATTTAGCACTGCCTGAAGAAGGCTGCCTGTTGAAGCATGTTGCATATACAGCGAAGTTCTTTTACCCCTGGGTTCCTTTTTTGTAATGGTTGTGGCTTCTGATTCAATGCACAGAACACAGATTGCATCTAAATATGCAAGCTTTGATGCTGTCTCTTTTCTGCAGAAATATTTATAAAAGTACAAACTGTATGTGGATACTGGAGTATATTTTAACCCGAATAAGACCGATTATGTTTACTCTGGTGTAAGCAAACTTGAACGGTTAACATTTCCAGAAAGTACACCACTTGAGGATTTGTGATCAGCTAAGGTTGGGTTTGCCTCGTTTGTGATGATTAAGTTACTAGTCTTGTACACTTTCCTGTAATTGTGTATGTACAAGTTTGGATATTTATATTTCATTTTAGTGTATTCACATTTAGACTAGGGCTGTCAAACGATTAATCGCGATTAATCGCATCCAAAATAAAAGTTTTTATTTACATAATATGTGTGTGTACTGTGTACTTTGTATATTTATTATGTATATATAAATACACACACATGTATGTATATATTTAAGAAATATATGTTATGTTTATATATTAAATATATTTATATATGATTATATGAATATACATATATGCATGTAAATATTTTTCAAAATATATGTGTGTGTATTTATATATACATAATAAATATACACAATACACACACATTATGTAAACAAAAACTTTTTTGGATGCGATTAATCATTTGACAGCACTAAATTTAGATTAATGTATTTACAGGCTGTGAAGTGTTATTTCTTTGGGTTGACCTTGCATGTAAAGTACATAGGGGATGTTTTCGTTTATCTGGGCTGCGTTCAGCCCCGACAAAAACGGTGCAAAACGTTTTTTTAAACGGAAACGGTGATGCGTTGAACACCCTGTTCTGATGACGCAAGAGTTGCAACTATGGCAGCTGAGAAGGCCATTCTTTGTGTTCTTTTTGAAGAATTTTCGGAGCCTGAGGAAATCGGTATAAATACGTGTTTAATACTGCAAAATACGCTCGATGTTACAGTCACTGCCCTTGCCCTCCAGAATAAAAGAGAACATCCCAATCAAATGAAGGGATTTGTGGAAACTGTGGTTCCTAATTATTGTGATCCAACATTTGCCTCGCATTTCAGGATAAAAAGACAAACATTTCAGTGGAAGGATAATCCACTTCTTACCTCCAAGACTGTGTTATGATCGATATGACCTTATTATTTTTATTGTGAGTATTAGGCTTATCATTATTGCTGAGCACTGTTGTTGTGCTATGATATCGTAATATCTACCATTATATAATCAGAGGGGTACAGAAACGTTTATGAAAGTGTCACTCCATAATACAATAGCAAAATATATAAATATGTATAGTATTTTTGTTACATTAATCAGTATTTAGCACACCTTCCTTAGGAAAGGATGTGGACCAGAAGACATTGCAATTACTAAATGATATTTAGACAGACTTAAAGAAGTTCCAGATCTATACTTGTGCCCTTATTATTTCAGTTATTTTGCCTTTAATGTAAATAAACATGTGCAAACAATATACTTGCTCTTGTGAATTTATTTGGATGTTAATTACATTGTGCGAGTGGTCTCTTTAATACCGCGTGGTTTATATACATGTTGCTGACATATTTGACACACCCACCAAACAAGAGAAAATGCATCTCAAACCCCGTTGCACACCGTTTCCAGGAAACATGTCGTTCAAACCTGAAACCGTAGCAAAACGGTGCACACCGGTTTGAGCTTGAACTTGCCCCTGATGTTTTGATCAGAGAGAGCAATTTAGACTGTTTGACTTAAAATGGATTTCAGGTGTGTTGCATCAGGTGCAGGACTACAACTGGGTACTTGTCTGCATTTTGTGAAAGGTACCTTAGTAAGTCTACTCATTAGTAGTGGTTTAGTACTACTCCCTTTCCACATAGCATTCTGTGTTTTTCTACTTTGTTGTGTCAATGCTCTCCATCTGTGCAGGCCTTTTATAGGTACATAATATAAACCTCTTTTTGGAGTGGCTGACTGTTGCAAAGTGAAGCATATGTAGCGGTAATCTCAATAATTAATAAGATCGGTGGAATATGCTTTGTGTATGATATGATGCAAGAAGTCCAGCTCAATAGAGATTAGAGGAAGCCTGGCAGACTGCCTACATTAGGAATCATTAGAATGTGAGGACATAATATTCTGGTCTTCATGGTAGTGTTGTCTTGAATACTAAAGGTGATCCAGATTCTTATCCAGTGACTTTCAGGATTCATAGGTCATTTCTAATTGCAACTCAAGATATTTTTTTACATATTTTTCCACACTAAATTACAGAATGATTTTTCTTTTGCACAATTTTCTTTTGCATATTACCTTGATGTTTGCCAAATAATAAATAGATGTATGGATTAGAATTTATTTAAATAGTTTAGTTGTAGAGAATGTGAAGGGAAAGAATATTTCGCTAATGAATGAGCAGCCAGGTATACAGTGTTAAGGCTCGTTCACACCAAGCACGATTCCGTACCCACTGTAGTTCTAAAAATCGTTCTCAATATTAAAGAATAGCATAGTTCACACCACAACTATAATGATAACGATACAGAGGAACAATATCGTTGTGATCACTTTCAA
Organism: Sinocyclocheilus grahami; assembly: GCF_001515645.1. Lineage (NCBI taxonomy): Eukaryota > Metazoa > Chordata > Actinopteri > Cypriniformes > Cyprinidae > Sinocyclocheilus > Sinocyclocheilus grahami. The sequence continues at coordinate 40,353 of NW_015505345.1, read as the reverse complement.
AACGATTTTTTCCCAGCTGATGAACGATAAAACACTGACAGCCAATCAGAATCCATCCTGCTGTAACGAGCTCAAGAATTTAAAGCGGCAGACGCACGTGCGCTTAGAATAAACAGACAATATCGTTCGCTGGTGTGGACGCTAATATCGTTATCTTTATAGTTATCGTTCTTGGTGTGAACGGGGCTTAACACAATGGACAATGGTCATTATTCAGAAATATTTTATTGATGAATGTAGCAGTTTAATCAATAATCAACGACTATTTCAGACAGCCTTGTAGTAATAATAATAATAATAATAATAATAATAACCAGATGATACATATGGTTGGATTGTTGGAGGTGTGGTTTTTTTCACCACAGTGAAATGCAAATTTCCAAAAAAATATCCAAATTCAAATGTGTTGTTCCTTTGTAAACAAATGTTCCTTATTGAGGTTATAATTCTTTGGCTATTAAAAAATTATTAGAACAATAAATATATCTATGTTCATGGATTAGCCAGTGGCTTTTAGTCCAGAGAATGTGGGATATAGGCCTACATTTTATCATGTATTCCCTGGGAAATAAACCCAAGTCCTTTCCATCATGCTCTTCCAGTTGAGCTACAAAAACTTATTTTATACATATAATGCTGGATATTATAAACCTGGTAGACTGTCATTCCATATAGCTTATTTATTTTAAACATCCATCAGTTTATATTTAGTCTAGCGTAGTAATGTCAAAAGTACCGGTATACCAAGTTGGTACTGAAATATTAAAAATGTCACAATACCATGGCTTTCAAATGCTACCATGCGTACAGCAGGCTAGTTGTGTGCTTGGCCTGTGAAGAGCATCAAAAGGTTTTGTTTACAGTGTGTTTTTTGAAATGTCAAGTGTTGTAGCCAATCACAGGCATGACTGTTGAGCTCATGAACGCAGTGGCCAATCAGAGGTATTTAAACATCTGCTCAGTATCAGAATTCAGTACAGTTCAGTGCTAGTTTTGCACACTTGTGAATCTTTTCAATATAACCAACAAAGTGTAAACACTGTGTAAATCAGAGATTCATTGTTTGGGAAGCTTCTTTGATTATGTATGCTTTTTCACAATTTGAATAAAAGTTTTATTTTTCATGCTCCATCATTTTTCATAACTACACTGCAAAGTTCTGGGAGGAATAACTGTATTTGAATGCAAGAATGAAATAAAAATTTTGATGATTGTGAAATGTTTCTTTGGTCTTTGTTGTATTACTAAAACTAAATTGAAAACGCTGTGTTGTAATCTACAGATCATTATTTACATTTATTATTATTATGATTATTACTGTGAATTAACTCATTTATTTAATTTCTTTTTTCCCCAAATAGTTAAATATGTAAATCCAATAATTCCAATCGTTTTTGTTATAGTACTGACATTTTTGTCAAGAACTATGAAATAACTCTAGGCTAACATATCAGCTGTTTTTGGCAGCATTTATTGGGTTTCTTCCAATCCATAATTCTTCATTGTGCCTTTATAGGAGTATGATTCCAGTGACCGAATTCCGTCAGTTCACGGAACAGCAGCCAGCGTTCCGGGTTCTGAAGCCATGGTGGGATGTGTTCACAGACTACCTCTCTGTGGTCATGCTCATGATAGGTGTTTTTGGATGCACTTTGCAGGTAAATATTACAATTCTTCTCCTTAAACACATACCAAAAGAACTTTCATTATTTTTTAGAGCTGAGAAGCTAACATCTTAAGCAGTACTAAGACATAGTCTTCCTAGACCAACAGCAATGTAATAATGAATGACTTAACACCATAGATGGATTTCCTCTGTGCATGAACAGCCCACTGTTGAGCAGTGCATACTGCATTTAGAAGTGGGAGTTTGCTAAGGGAAAAAAATAAAATAAAATAAATTCCAGTCACCCCACACGAAAAGATTACTCCTTCCCCTCATGGTGGCCCCTCTATAAACACAAAATGACTCCTGTAGTCTAGCTTCTCAGCCTCATAAACTAGTGGGTGGAGCTTCAATGCTGGTGTGGTTGCACCGGGCCCCGCGGCGAACGGACCGAGAGAGACCCACCCCCCGGAACGCGATCGCAAACGGACCGAGGGGCCCAACCAATCCCCCACCCGGAACACGATTGTGAACCTACCTGGCACTGAGCCCCGTGACAGCTAAGGACAGCCCTGATCCTAATTATTTTTAATCTCAACAAACATTAACAGGAACCCATTGTTAGGGTGGGAATATCCCCCACTGTCCCTGGAGGTGTGCATCAAATAATGGCACAATTGCGACAATTGCGATTGGATGTTTGTGATGATCCCAGTGAAGGCAGTATTAATTGACCTAATTAATGCTTTTACTAACGTCATTGCATAATCCTGTGGTTCTGAGTGGGGAATAAATAGCCTCCTCTTTGCTAAATGACCATGTTTGACGGGGGGCACTGTAGTGCATAATGCATATTTTATTAGCCACTTGGGACTGTTGCGCCTCACATCCATTTCACTGCAGAGATGCCGTGTTCAGAGCTGCTGATGCTTTATTAGCAGGCTTTACTCAGCAGTCAGCCTGTTGTGTTTGTGCCACACTATAGTGCTGTGTAGAGCTCTCACAATCTTTTCCATCTCCTTTTAGCTGATTTTTCTTGTTTCTCATTACTTTCCCACAGAAACCACATGGTAATTACCAGACAAACTAAAACTGTTTTGCAGGAAAAGGGGGGAGGGCACACATCTTGAATCTAATACAGAATGCTTTTGTTTACTGCTTTTCAGTTGTAGTGAACGTTTTTTCTGCCTGCTGTGTACTTTAAAAAATATTTAAGTCAAAATTGAGTAGCCATTGAACACCTTTTCTTGCTAAACCAAAGGTAATTCTTCTCTCTTTTGAATTCAAATGATCAGTGTAATGATTTCTCATTTCCTGTTTGAGTCACAACACTGACGTCAGTGCACCGACTTAGTTATCTTAAGAGATGCTCCTCGTCAGATACTGTTACACTGTTCCCAGCAATCTATGGGTGGTGTGGATTGGAATTGGAATTCAGTACATAAAATGGCCTCATCTGCTGTCTTTTACACTCTTGAGGTTTATTTATTTGCTCTCTGATGTGTGCATTTGAGGTTCTTTCGCTTTCATCTTTAATTATTTTATGTCCAGAGAAAATGACTTGCATACTTGGGGATATTAATATAATCAGAATGCCTGTACATAGACAGACTCTGGTTTTCTGTTCCCCCCCAACTACTTTTATGCAAATTTCTGGAAGTATGTCTTGTTTTAATTGTGTTGATATTGATAGCTACACTCTTCTGTCCTTTTAGGTGATGCAAGACAAAATCATATGCCTTCCTCAAAGGACATTCTCGCCAAACCAGACAGAGCTGATGTGCCCACCTCCTTCCACAAATCATGAATCGACAGTGCCTGTCCATGAGTTGAAAGGACTGAAGACGAACTTGGATATTCAGCAGTATAATTACATAAACCAAATGTGCTATGAAAAGGCGCTGCATTGGTATGCTAAGTACTTCCCTTACCTGGTTCTCATTCATACTGTCATTTTCATGGTGTGCAGCAATTTCTGGTTCAAGTTTCCTGGCTCCAGCTCTAAAATTGAGCACTTCATATCCATCCTGGGCAAGTGCTTTGACTCTCCATGGACTACGAGGGCACTGTCGGAAGTATCTGGGGAGAATCCTGAGGAGAAAGACAACAAGAAGAACAGTGCCAGTAGGTCAAACCTTGATACTCCAATTGGCGAGGGCAACCTGGAGAAGACTCAATCTTTAAGATCCATTCCTGAAAAGATTGTTGTTGATAAGCCAGCAGCAAGTGTCCTTGACAAGAAGGAAGGAGAGCAAGCCAAGGCCTTGTTTGAGAAGGTCAAAAAATTCCGCCTGCATGTGGAGGAGGGTGATATATTATATATGATGTATGTCCGTCAGACTGTTGTAAAAGTGCTCAAGTTTATCCTTATAATTGCATACAACAGTGCTCTGGTGTCAAAGGTTAGGTTCAGTGTTACCTGTACTGAGAACATGCAGGACATGACGGGTTACCGGTACTTCTGTTGCAATCATACTATGGCCCACTTGTTCTCTAAGCTCTCCTACTGTTATTTGTGTTTTGTTGGAGTTTATGGACTTACATGCCTTTATACATCCTACTGGCTGTTCTATATCTCTCTCAAGGAATACTCTTTTGAATATGTCAGGCTAGAGACCGGAATTGATGACATCCCAGATGTAAAGAATGACTTTGCTTTCATGTTGCACATGATCGACCAGTATGATCCCCTATATTCCAAGAGATTTGCAGTGTTTCTCTCAGAGGTGAGTGAAAACAAGCTGAAACAGCTCAACCTTAACCATGAGTGGACAGCCGACAAGCTTCGGCAGAAGCTGCAGACCAACAGCAATAACAGGCTAGAACTTCAACTTTTCATGCTGTCTGGTCTCCCAGATACCATCTTTGAGGTGACAGAGCTGCAGTCTTTGAAGCTTGAGATTATTAATAATGTTACCATACCAGCAGCCATTGCCCAACTAGAGGATCTCCAGGAGCTTTCGCTTTACCAGTGCTCGCTCAAGATCCACAGCGCAGCCACCTCCTTCCTCAAGGAGAACTTGAAGGTGCTGCGAGTGAAGTTTGATGATGCCCGTGAACTTCCGCAGTGGATGTATGTGTTGCGGAACTTGGAAGAACTCCATCTGATTGGCTCTTTGAGTTCTGATGCATCAAAGAACGTAACCCTGGACTCTCTACGAGAGCTCAAAGCACTGAAGACACTGACGCTCAAGAGTAACTTCACCAAGATCCCTCAATCCATTGTGGATGTGGCCAGCCATCTACAGCGCCTCTGTATTTGCAATGACGGCACCAAACTGGTCATGCTAAACAACCTGAAAAAAATGGTGAACCTAACAGAACTTGAGTTGGTGCACTGTGACCTAGAACGCATACCCCACGCCATTTTCAGCCTGAGTAATCTGCAGACATTGGATCTGAAAGAGAACAATCTACGCACCATTGAAGAGATTGTCAGCTTCCAGCACCTCCGTAAGCTGACCTGTCTGAAGCTTTGGCACAACAGCATCGCTTTTATACCCGAACACATCAAAAAGCTCAGCAGCTTGGAGCGCCTCTACTTCAGCCATAACAAGATCGAAATCCTACCTTCACACTTGTTCCTGTGCAACAAACTGCGCTACCTTGATCTTTCCAACAACGACATCCGTTTTATCCCACCGGAGATAGGTGTTCTTCAAAGCCTTCAGTACTTCTCTGTTAGTTGTAACAAAATCGAAAATATTCCTGATGAGCTCTTCTTCTGCAAGAAGCTGCAGACTCTGAAGCTTGGCAGAAACATGCTGTCTGTCCTCTCACCAAAGATTTCTTTCCTGGGAGTACTGACTCACTTGGAGTTAAAGGGTAATCACTTTGAGTTCTTACCAGCTGAACTCGGCTCTTGTCGTGCCTTAAAGCGCAGCGGACTTGTCGTAGAAGACACTCTGTTTGAGACGCTGCATTCAGACATCAGGGAACAAATGCAATCTGAGTGATGACTGCTTTGCTTTAATACCAAATATTATAATCTGACTCCTTAACAGGCAAGGCTCCAGGTGTTCTGTCCTGTAGTATGTATTGTGATCTATATGGGTGAGTACTTGCAATTTCATGTTTAAAGCTGGACTTGTGCTTAATGGCCTTTTAATGCAAAAAACTAGAGAAAAAATCTAGGTATGAATACCTTTTAATGCCTTACATTGTATATTATGAAAAAGTAATGTAAAATGTACAAATTTTAAGACTCTTTATCTTAGTTTTCTAAGATATTTTTTTTAAACCCATAAATCATAAAAGTAAACAACTTATGACAGGGATTCATTTACAGATAGTGTGTGTGACAGCAATTTCATTGTATGCTTTCACTGACATTTGCTCTCATAATCCATTAAGCTTTTGCAGGTCAAGTACTATACAACATGTTTTGCACTGGAAATAGCGATATTAGAATTTGCACTGAAAACTTTAACATTCCTTTTATTTTATTTTTGTATGTATATAGGACTTTGCAAGGATTTGAAGTATAAATGATTGGAAAATAGTTCATGTAATCATTATAAATGATTGGAAAATAGTTAATGTAATCATTTATACTAGTAGTATTTGTTTATTTTTTCTTCCTGCATATTTACTCTAATAATTCTAAAGCTTTTGGAGAGCAGGATCCGTATGCATGTGTTCTCAGGTAGACTTTACATGTTTTTCTTTGCATTACTGTTTTAATGTTAAACAAGTTTGACTGCTGTTGGTAGTAGATCCTGCAGAAAAAGGTAACCGCATTTCAGTACACTTCTTATGTACTAGCTGTACCAGCTTCAAATGTCGGAAGCATTTCTAAAGGGGTCTGCTTTTTCTGCTGTGGTTTGCTTAATTTAAACAGTACTTGACTTCTCCGGTCTAAGACAGAATGCAGATGCAGAGGGCATTTCTCTTACCTTAACTTAGCCATTAACATTTTTCTTATAAACCAACAATCTACTATAAATAGACATTTAGATTTTTTAAATCTAATTAGCCAACAGTATTTGCCATTTAATCTCACATTGTAAACTGTTTCTATTTTATGCAAACTGAAAGAAAACATTTTACAGAAACATACAAATGCATTTTAAGAAATGGATTCTTCTATAATGTCTATAATATGCAAAAAAAATCTCTCAAGGTGCACTAAGATAAATTAGGTAGACTTTAAGTTTCCATAGTATTTTCTCCCAGCTGGCGAGTGGCGATAGATTACGAGTGTGCGTCTTGTCTTGAGGGCATGTACATGGTAATTGCATTGTCTCTGATCTGATCTTGCCTTGTGGGATGGGACTCCTCTGATGTACTGAGATCAGCATGTGGCCTTTTTTCGGCACCATAAACAAGTGTCATTGAATCAGTGTTTCATTTATGAATTCCAAGACACTGGTAATACACATTTTTAGTCGCTTTAAGAAGGTTAAAACTGAATACTTGAGCTGTTTAGATCACCAGACCTTTGTGTGTTTTGCATGTAGTCCTCTAGTAATTTTTTGACAGTGAACCTGTCTTGGGTTAGGAAGGTCAGTTCCTGTTCTGGTCTTATGTCTGGTCTGCTGCATGATAAAGGTTATAGTGATGTGAATGTCAAAGCTACAGTCAGTGTGGACATTTTTCTTTTAAATCTGCACATAAAATGAAGGATATTGAATTTTTTTGCCATTTGATAAAAGTGCTGACATAATATAGTGCCACCATATGACTTATTTTTCTGTTTTGTATCATTTTCATTCTACCAAAGTGTTTTGGATTTGTAAAACAGCATAAATAAAATGCATTTTTGTCCCTTGTGTTGAGTTCAGTTGATGTTTTGTAATTCTCAAGGGAGAGTTGTCACCCAGATGGCAGTATTGTGTAGTAAATGCATGAGAGATTTGAGTCTATGCAATGTGTAGGGATAATTTGCTGATTTCCTAAATGCATGCCCACACCAGAAAGTCTGACACATTGCTGACATTAAAAATGCAACCGTAAACAATATATATATTTTTTTACATTTTATTTACTTATTTTTGAGGGATGATTTATAATGGTGGAGATTATTCAAATATGTCTGGGTCATATCTGTTAAAATAATATTGAAAATTAAATAGACACAAATATTCACATGCAAGTACATAATTTACACAATTACTTTAATTGTGTAACATGCCTTAAGCGAATAATTTAATTTGTATTGCATGCTTCACTGTTTTTTTTTTTTTTTTTTTTTTAGTTAAATATTTGTTTTTCAAGCCCAAAAAAATGCATCCCATTCAAATTGACTTTATTTTCATACGGTCATTAAGAGAATGATAGTAAATACTGATGCTGTGTAGATCAGTTATAGGCCTAATATCATTCATGTGAAAGAGTATTATTAATGTCTGCCGGAGCAATCCTGTCTGATGGAGAGGTATGTGGGTGTTGTCTCCAATCTCTTCTCATGTTCCAGAACCAAGTAGGGATCAGAGTGTTTGTTCAGTCACATGATCAGCTGTGATGGATATGGCTATTGATAGCTGAATCATGGTCTGGTCTACAGTAAAAAGCAGGGGGAAAATACTATAGCTTCAGCCACTTTCAAAAGCATTACCTCTGCATTGCATGTGGTTATTTAATACAAATTCTGTTACATTTGAAGGTAAAAATTTGGGAATTTTATCAGGGAAGGAGAAAATCTCCTCTACCTGTACAAAACTTCAAATAAGATGGATACTAATATTTTGTTACAGTTTTGCAATGTATAGTGGCATGTCTTCTAACTTTGACTAAAGTGGACCGTGAATGCCTTTATAGAACATATCTTGTTTAATTACCATCCAGAAACACAACACCATGTTCAGATCTAAGGCAGGCAAGTACTTTCACCCTAAAATAGAGTACTACACTATTTTTTCAACAAGATGGAGATGTTTAACTCTCGTTTGATCCCTTGTCACCACTTAGTATAAAAGATTCCATGTACTAAATGTAGGATGGCTGACTCATTACAAATAAAAGCTTCAACAGGGGGTCCAGAACCCCTAGAGGGACCACATCGGAACTCCATGGGGTGCACCAATTATTATTATAAACTGTTAATATTTATATTAACAAATTCTGAATGCAAAAAAAAAACAAAAACTTGTTGCTACTGGATGGCATGAGTAGTTCATTAGACATTCATGCACAATACAGACAATACACAGACAATCAGACATTAATCTGTTGTATGTGAAAAGTTTTTGCAGGTCTGTGATTTGTGTTGCACACAGAACAAGTCAAGAAGCAAGGAAACGTTGTGCACCAGACCTCAGGCCTTTATAAACCTGACAAGCTGATGACCCTGGACAGTGTGATCTTGAAAATTTGCCCTGAGGAGAAGACTGCTCTCTGGTCAACCATGAAAAGGCAAGGTGCAGCAGCTGTCAAAGTGGAGTTGTGGATAGAGGCAAAAGGACACTTTCAAGGTTGTGATAAGAAAAAGCCTTATATTTGAATGCAAAATAAATCAGCATAGATTCACTGCTGTTCCACAGCCTTTGTCATATAGTCTATAGAAACAGATTTAAATGGTCATTTTGAAGACAACATCACCAAAGCTAAAGCTAAGCTAGTCTTTCACAGTATTTTCTTTAGACCAGCCTTTTATAGCTGAAGAGCTTGAGTGCCAAGAAATGTCCTCATGTACCCAGAATTTGCTTGTGGCACAAATTGGAATGTGGGATTCACCTTGTCACACTTTGTTTCAATCAAACTCTGAGACTTTTCTGTTAGGTTTTCTGATGTCTGTCCTTTGTCTCCCTCTGTGTGTGCAGGTGGCTAAATCGCTCATGTGGCAAATAAATACAAGCAAAACCCACAGAACCTGGTTGTCCGGTGGGGTGGGGAAGGCAAAGTCTGTTAAATCTTATTTGCAACCATATGGTTCGCTTGTAAAACATAAAGGATTTCATTTACATATAAACAAGACAGCAAGCTTGCATAAGCATGCATGAATATGCATGACATAAGGTGAGTTTTCCCCTCCTGTTATTTTATGGTGTCTAGTAATAACTACACTTTGTATTTGCGTATTGTTTTGATTTTTATAACAGTATAATTGTATATGTTAAGTATTACTTGCCTATGCAAGGTGACAAACTCAAAAAGTATAGAGTTGAACATTTAGCTGGTTTACCATGGCCAGGTGTCCTGACATTTTATCCTACCCATCAGATTTTCATACCAGGGCTTACTGCGCATGCGCACATCAATATTGCGTCCTTTTTCTCATGCTGAACAACAATATTTAATGTATCTGCATTACTGTAAGGGTAGGTTTAGGGTAGGTGTAGACTTTAATAAAACACAATCTAATAGGTAGAAAAAAATATTTATTGTTGGTTTCCGGTAGTTGTATCCATTCTAGCCACAACCACGAATATAACATATAATTACTGTATTTATATTACTGTAAGGGTAGGTTTAGGGTTGTGGTAAGTGTAGAAATTAATAAACCATAATTTGACAGGTAGCATTTATCATTGTTGAATTGTACTACCTACTGTTTTAATGGGAGGTAGCAAAATCTGACAGGGTAGCACAAATCGACAGAACACCGGTTTCACAAACGGGGCTTAGCTTAAAGGGGTCATATGATGCGATTTCAATTTTTCCTTTCTCTTTGGAGTGTTACAAGCTCTTGGTGCATAAAGAAGATCTGTAAAGTTGCAAAGACTAAAGTCTCAAATCCAAAGAGATATTTATAAAAGTTAAGAGTCAACCACGCCCTCCTAAAACGGCTCATTCTAACACGTTCAACATGTCTACGTCACAATGTGGGAAGATTTGCATAATGCCGCCCAAATGTTCACGCAAAGAAAGAAGGAGTAACTTTTATCTCGCTGTAGTATTGTTGTTGCCGCTGCCATGTCGTGGAGATGCTGTGTGTTTCGTTGTGAAAGTGAAACTACTTTGTTTGGCCTTCCAAAAGAGGACGATATCTGCTTCGTCATGCCTAGAACTGATCCGTGCTGGTCGCTGAGGAAATACATCAACTTTGCGCTGTGAATCACCGGATCGGCTTTCACTGTGGACGAAGCGGAGTCCAGCCCAGGGTCGTCACGTGTGGTTGCCACAAGCCTGCCGGCCGCTCCTTCGTTGAATCCGCCAGCTGTGCCGTTCTCAAGCACTGCCGACCGTTCCTCACTCTAGCCCGCCGTGTGTCACGCTGTGTGTTTCGTTGTGAAAGTGAAACTACTTTGTTTGGTCTTCCAAAAGAGGACACAACTAGAAATCAGTGGTTAAGTTGTATTTACAACACTGTTCCAGAACAGTACAACCCAAATATTCAGATGTGTGCACTGTGCAGCGCATTTTGCGGAGGATGAGGACTGTTTCCTTTGAGAGTAGCCTACAATGCCGGTGTCTGTTTCTATAAAGCGGGGCAGTTCCAACTTTGCAAGGACAGTCTGGCGCTTCTGACTCACAGCCTGTAAGTACGTTTTTTATATTTAAAGAATTTGCCACAGACTATTCAAATGCAAGTTTTGAGCATTGTAGAGTAGCACTTGTTGTTTGTCTTTCTCCAGACATGGTTTTATGTTTATGCAGCGCAATTCGCAACGCAACGCGTAAAAAGACAGTATAAGTCATTATAATCAGTAATTATGTCCCCACTGGAT
>NW_015505345.1:13833-28571 GCF_001515645.1 Sinocyclocheilus grahami | reverse complement strand
CTGTGTGTTTCGTTGTGAAAGCAAAACTACTTTGTTTGGTCTTCCAAAAGAGGACACAACTACAAATCAGTGGTTAAGTTGTATTTACAACACTGTTCCAGAACAGTACAACCCAAATATTCAGATGTGTGCACTGTGCAGCGCATTTTGCGGAGGATGAGGACTGTTTCCTTTGAGAGTAGCCTACAATGCCGGTGTCTGTTTCTATAAAGCGGGGCAGTTCCAACTTTGCAAGGACAGTCTGGCGCTTCTGACTCACAGCCTGTAAGTACGTTTTTTATATTTAAAGAATTTGCCACAGACTATTCAAATGCAAGTTTTGAGCATTGTAGAGTAGCACTTGTTGTTTGTCTTTCTCCAGACATGGTTTTATGTTTATGCAGCGCAATTCGCAACGCAACGCGTAAAAAGACAGTATAAGTCATTATAATCAGTAATTATGTCCCCACTGGATACAACAAATGCCTCGTTTGTAATGGATTTTATTGTTTTTGTCTTGTAGCGCCGGGACACAGGGCATCACAGTATGGTAAGGGGTGAAACATTTCCGTCACACGCTTGAGGTATTCGGCCAATCACACCGTACTGGATAGCTTGCCAATCAGCGTACACCTTGCTTTTCAGAAAGATGAGCTTTGTAAAATCGATGCGTTTCAGAAAGGCGGGGCATAGAGGAGCAACAATGTACATTATGTGGAAAATTTGTTTTTTTTTAACCTTAAACTGCATAAACACATTGCATTACACCAAATACACAACATAATGTTCTTTTTAGCAACGTCATATGACCCCTTTAAGCCAGGACTAGGCCTTAGTTAAATTAAGATATTTAAGCAACTTTTACAAAAATGCCTTTGAAGAAAACATTATAGGTGTGCATCTTGACACAGAACGGCACTGACATATTTTAAGATATGTCAGAGCAAGATATTTTCAGTTGAGACAGCTCAAATATGCATAGTTAGTATTAAATAAATAGACACAAATAATCAGAAGTAAATACAAGCCAACAATCGTAGCAAGCCCCTTCTGCGTGACAGCTTAATTTAGGCTAAATTCGCAGCTATGTTACTCGTTACTTATGTTGGCATACTTTGTAATTTGACATAAAAAAACATATAATTTAACATTTTCTGACGGTTCCGATTTAGTAGCCTACCCTATTCGTGGAAAGTGGCTTCAAAAGTGTAACAGTTCGTGTAACAAACGGGGTTTGGTTGCTTAGTAACTTCTGAACACCGGTCAGGTGTTTCGCGCGTAAATCATCCCGTAAACTTTAGCGCCGCCCACATGCACTTTCTCTATTTGACAGTACATTTCTGTTTATTACAGACATTTCTCATTCATCATTTCATACGCATGGACATCGAGGAAGCGTCGACGATTTTAAAATGACAGCTTTGGTTTGAGGTATGTATGAGCCTGTAAATGTGTGTTTGTGGGGGTTTAAGGTGGCGGATATGCAGCGCAGAGAACTGGTGCAGACTGGTTGACTCTGCCTCTGTGCGCGCGGCACTGAATGTACCATAATAATGAGATGAGCGGGGACCCTTTACATGTGCATAAAGCCCTCTCGGGTAAATGATTAGTAAGTTGTTCCTTTGTACTGACACTTTTTCCGCTTTAACACAAGTGTCTTCAGACCTCCAACGGTTTCCTGCCTGAGCGGCGTTAATCTGCCCAGAACCGCGAAGACATGACAAGACTCCGGATTGCGTTCATAGGCAATATTCCAGTCCGTTCCTGTAAATCGCGTTCTGCTCGCAGTTTACGCGTTATTGGGAAGCAAACCATTGTCGTATATATGTCGTGACCCGGTATAGAAACACAATGGCGTGAATGCGCTCAAAAGGACGTCTCCCACGCGAGCGGACCGCATATTTGTCTACAACAGCGTCCCCATTACTGCAAGGACAAGTGGATACGATGTGTTTCAGATTCTCAGGAATTAAAGTGCGGCACGGATGACGTTTATATGAGACAGTAAGTATATACGTTATGCTATGCATCCATTTCTGAAATATTACAAATAGTCGAGTATCTTGTCTTGAGGTTGTGTTTATGAAGACTGTCAGAGTTAGTTCAGAGCAGTCAAAGCAAGATGGTTTGGGCACTTTTTGAAGGAGACTGTACAAACTCTATTGACTGTTCAAACAGTTGCACAAGCTAATATATAACTAGTAATGTGAATTGCAGTTCTCTTGTAAGAAGTTACCAATTTATCCAATTTCTGGGTAATGCATATTACATAATTTATTTCATAATATCGTACACTGTTGCCCATCATCACAATTTTATCCAGCAGGACTACAGTTGTACTTGAGACAGCCAGTGCTTTCAAGTTGAAGTATTAATTAAAAAAAGTGTGAATTTAGGTTTAGATTTAACAGTTTCTTTTGCTGTCATTTTTGAGACACATTTGGTAATATTGGATTGGCCTGTTTATATACAGAAGATATTTAACATTTTTGGTTGACCCTAATATTATTCGTGATTTCCTGATTTTGATTTCACTTGACTTGGCAGATATGAACAGATGTTCAGTTTCAGCCTTTAATCTTGTTATTTTTTTTTAATTCTTTTTCTACACATACACATACACACATACATTAATTCATACATTATTACAATAACGCTTTATTTTAACTCCCTGACCTACAGTAAACTGTACATATACTGGGACACAAATGGTTGCCCCAACACTGAAATCTGCAACATGAAGAGACATGATTGGTTAACAGCATTGTCATTTCAGTTTTCTGTTTGAGACACAGCAAATGAGAATAACAGCTGTAGCCGTGACCTAGTTATGGGGTAAAAGCCCAGACTGAGGTTAAATAAGGCTAGCTGTGATGATAATTGTGTTTTTTGTGGTAAGTTTGTGTTACCCAGGTGAAGTTAAAAACTGAGGTTTCTCATCACCATAGACTGGTAAAAAATGAGTGAAAGACCAGAATTAATTACGCAACTCTGATTTATTTGTCAGAATCCCAGCTATTCTCTCACTGTTATATTTTTAAAAAAAAATTTGAATATAAGAAATTATTAAGATTTCCAAATAAGCAAATTAAATTGCAATTGTTTTGCCCTTTTTTAGAAAACATCAGTTAATTCAGTTTCAGATTTGTTTACCTCAAATTTGTCTTTAGAAATGAAGTTAATATTTTTTTGTGTAACTAACAACAGCTTTAGATAAAATGGCAAATCCTTTCCAAACAGGTTTTTTAAACACTCCAACATGCCATCATTTGGACAAACAGGATGGACAGTGGTTGACGTAATCAGACTACTAAAACAGTGCAACCATATGTTTGTAAGTGCCACAGAGCCTTTAGTCTTTGCTAAGTTAACTTATGGATTTTTGTTTTCGTTTTATAGTATTTAACACCTTGCACCTCTTTCTACACCCGTCTAGAAATTATAAAACTAGTGGAAAAAAAGAATCAAAGGCAAATTATATGTAAAATAGGCCTACGTAACACACAGAATGCTACAGAAACATTAAAGGGGTCATATGATGCGATTTCAATTTGGCGTAACTTTTATTCTCACTGTAGTATTGTTGCCGCTGCCGCCATGTCGTGAAGAAACTGTGTGCATCGTTGTGAAAATGAAACTACTTTGTTTGGTCTTCCAAAAGAGGACGATATCCGCTTCGTCATGCCTAGAGCTGATCTGTGCTGGTCGCTGAGGGAATACATCAACTTAGTGCTGTGGATCGCCGGATCGGCTTTCACCGTGGACGAAGCGGAGTCCAGCCCGGGGGCGTCACATGTGGTTGCTGCTCCTTCGTCGGATCCGCCGGCCGCGCTGTTCTCAACCGCGCCGCCTCTGCTCACTCTAGCCTGGCCTCTGCTCACTCTAGCCCGGCCTCAGCTCACGCTAAGCCGCGGCTTCCGCTCACACTAGGCCGCTGTGTTTTTCGTTGTGAAAGCGAAAATACTTTGTTTGGTCTTCCAAAAGAGGACACGACTACAAATCAGTGGTTAAGTTGTATTTACAACACTGTTCCAGAACAGTTTAACCCAAATATCCAGATGTGTGCAGCACATTTTATGGAGGACTGTTTCCTGAACCTGGTAGACTACAATGCCGGCAGTTCTGACTCACAGTCTGTAAGTACGTTTTCATTTAAAGGATTTGCCACTGATGATTCAAACGCGAGTTTTGGGCAGTGTAGAGTAGCACTTGTTGTTTGTCATTTCTCCGATCACAAATGCAGACAGGGCTTTATGTTTACGCGGTGCGATGCAATCGATTATAATCAGTAATTATGTCCCCACTGGATGCAACAAATGCCTCGTTTGTAATGGGTTTTAATGTTTTTGTCTCATCTCTCTGGCCGGACATGGCATCAACAGTAAGGTGAGGGGCATAACATTTCTGTCTCACGCTTGAGGTATTCGGCCAATCACAATGCACTGGATAGCTGGCCAATCACAGCACACCTCGCTTTTCAGACCGATGAGCTTTGTCAAAATCGGCGCGTTTCAAAAAGGCAGGGTATAGATGAGAAACAATAATGTACAGTATGTGGAAAATAATGTTTTTTTTACTTTAAACTAGGGCTGCACGATAAATCGCATGCGATATTTAACACGCATCTTATCAGTAAAGCCGGTTCTGTAATCAGCGGTAAATCTCCATCACGTGCGTGCTTTCACATTGAGCAGCATTAACTACACAGAGCCGTTGTTCACTGACGCGCTGCGCAAAAAATCACACGAATATGAAGGTGGTTTTGTGCAGCTCGTCAGTGAACAACGGCTCTGTGTAGTTAATAGACACATTTCATTACACCAAATACACAAAATAATGGTCTTTTTAGCAGCATCACATGACCCCTTTAAAGGGTTAGTTCACCCAAAAATGAAAATTATCCCATAAATTACACACCCTCAAGTCATCCTTGGTGACCCTCAAGTCATCCTAGGTGTATATGACTTTCTTCTTTCAGATGAATCCAGTCGGAGTTATATTAAAAATTTAAAAGCTGTTAAAAGCTTTCAAGCTGTTTCATGGCACTCGGGTGTTGCATGCTTCAGTCCAAAAGTCCAGATTTCCTTCTGTAGCGAATCGATGCGTTTTTGTAAGAAAAATATCCATATTCAAAACGTAATAATCACTTTAATGTAGCTTGCGCTCACTGTTGTAAAGGGAAGCAGATCCGGGCGGATGACGTATGGAGGTCGGCTTTGTGCATGCGCCGCTCAGAAGTGACGCACGCGGAAGCGCAGCGGAGAGATCAAAACAAAACAACGGTCACTAATTAGAAGTACAAAACAAGGATTTGTAAAGAAGAATGTCGGAGGATTTCGATATAAGCCAAGAGGAGACTGGTTTTCCTTTGCTAAAGTAAGGAAACTTTGCTTCCTTTGCTCCTGTTATTAAACGTTGGTTTTCACGAGACTCACTGGCGCATGCGCAGCGCTGACCTCAGAGGTCATCCGCCCGGAACTTGAAAGATCAAAGACAATTTTTTATATAACTCCGACTGGATTCGTCTGAAAGAAGAAAGTCATATACACCTAGGATGACTTGAGGGTAAGTAATTTATGGGCTAATTTTCATTTTTGGGTGAACTAACCCTTTAAGAAGCGAGCCTGTGACAGACCTTTTAGTATTATTTGGTGGGGCTGTTGCTGAATTCAGAAAGTGTTAAAACAATTGGTACTCACTCACTGAGTGATGTCAGTTCATCAGATGCATGTAAAGTGCACTGCTGTGTGGAGCATGTTGAATGATGAGAGTAGTTGAGGAAATGAACAAATGCTCTTTGGATCTATACCAGCGATAAGGTAATTACCAGGAGTTGTTTGTATAAGTGTTTCCTGCCTGTGAATGCTATAAATGCAAGTATAATGAAAGGTACATTAGTCTGAGTGTCTGCGTTATGTCATATCCTATCATATCACATCATATACTTAATTTATTTGTTTATTTATTGCTGGCAGTGGAATAGAAAATGCCTATTGTAGACTCTTCAAAACATGTGCAAACAAGCCTGCTTAACATCTCCGCTCTTATAGGGTTAGTGTGTGTAACCTTCTAGCTGTAGATCTTGGGAACTGATGTCTTGCTAATTATTTTGGGTATAAGCAGTGGGAAAAGCAATTCCGTCATTCTCTGATGTCTTGTTGAGTCCTACTTTACCAGTCTTTGAGCATTACATTTATTAGGTGACTTAATATTATTCACAGTCTTGCTGGTGACTGTGTGCTCAATTTCCACTTCATTTGATGGGCTTGTATTAATTTTTACTTAAACAGATTTTTCTTTGTTTACAGTAAAGTACAGTCAAAGAAGTGATGAGCTCTACAGATGTTCATACTTGTAAAATGACAGATCTACCAATAATAGATCACCCTGTTGTAATATCCAGCCAGAATCTTTTTTTTTTAACGCCTGTCTTATCTCTTTGCTGTCATTTAATATGCATCTGTACATAATTATGTGCCCCATGGCAACACACTAAAAGTAGTAATTGTTGTTTACGGCAATCTGACTTGGCTAAATAAGCTATTGTGTAATTGCACTAAATTAGAGACTAATTAATGCAGAGAAAGGACTTCTGCATATACAGCTACTACTGTAACTAACGCTAGTCTTTAAATATCTGTGACACACACTATATATTTTTTTACATTTATTGACCGAAATATACAATTTTATATATTTTGTACTTAAACATTTTCCTTATGCTTCTTAGATTCTTACACCTTCCTTACAGTTGACATGTTAATATCAAAGGCAGTGTAAGATTTGAACGAAAGATCTGTAGGACAGGCGAAGCACAAGAACAAAGCACTTGTGACTTGGATGGAATGTGATTGTCTTGTGAAGCAAGTCTAGACTTTGTTTTATTAGTAGATCCTAGAGGCAGTAAATTATCTGCAAAAGGCCTTATGGAAAAATTAAAAGTATTAAGTAATAGTACATGTGATCTGATAACACATTGCTTCAAGGAGAATAACTCAATCATCCAACAATGGATTCATGTTACTCAAAACATTAATGATTTATTTAAATAACAGCTGGATTAGCCAAGTGAAATACAAGTTAATTAATCATTATGACATTCAGTCAATTGTTTCTTGACAGTGAGAAGGTCATTCAATTTTGTCTATTGGATGTTTATGGGTAAGTCTTAACAATGTGAAAGTTGAGCTCCACACGTCAATAGTACTCCTGCAAAATGCCTGAATATTAGAGCAGAGACTCGCAACTTGATATTAAAGACAACATTGACTTTGGCCAGGCTCACCACTGCAGTACTATTGTCTTCATGCAGTACAGTAGGGGCCCACTAAGGCTGATAATCTAATAAGAAAGTCTAATGCAGTGCTTTAGTGCCTGAGCAGTGATCAAGCTCAGTGCTGTGAAAAGTGATACAGGACAGAGACACTAAGGATGTCTCCCCAAGCGACGGGACCATTTGTTATCTTTAGTGGTGTATTAGGCCACTCCTTGCATTTGTACATTGATTTAATGGAATATGAGAATGAGACTTATGTCAAGCCTGTATTTCACATAGCAGGGAGTGTAATATTGAGGTACTTGATTTGTTTATTAGCTTGAAGAACAAGCAAAAATTTAACGTTTTATATATTTGACAGGGCTCTACGCTTACTTTTCTTTTTAGGAGCGCTTGTGCTCCTAACTTAAAAAATTTAGGAACACAGTCAAAAATTTAGGAGCCCCAAAATTTGATAAAAAATTGCCTTCCCATTACGAGGTGATATTTGACTTTTTAAAGTGATTTACAGTAGAATTTAGTTTTTACCTTTTGTAATGGCATTTTTCTATCTTTATTAAAAGTATGTAATCTTTTATGTCAAATAAAAAAAAATTATTTATAAGCTTTTTAAAAATTCTAGATAAAACCATATAATAAGAACAAGTAGAATAAGAAGAATAAGTTACTAATCAAATGAAATCAGTATTAAAATTAATTTGTACAGAGGTAGCACAGAAGAACACAAAAGTGGCTTGTAGGTGTATTTTCAGACATTTAATGAGGATCAGAGGTGGCATGAGTGTAATTAAATCCATAAATTCATGTTCATTAATGAATTTAATGATTAAAAGATTAATGTTTTAAAAAATGTTGAATATAGAAATATTAAATGATTTAAAGAACTGAAAAGATACTTTAAAAATGAAACTAAATCCGCCAGCAGGTGGCGACAAGTCCCTGATTTTATCACTGAATCATTCATTCAATTGATTAATTCGAACAGCTGAATTATTCAGGAATGAAGCAAGTGATAGTATTTATGAATGGGTAATCATGAATCACTGACTCACTAGATTCGTTTAAAACGCAGTTCATTCATAAATGAAACACCGCAGTGTTTGAATGGAGATGCGCAGAGGCTGAGTTGTTACTTTGTTTCAAGCTATTTTCGACGACGAAATAGAGCAAAATCAGAACATAGTGTTATAGTAAGACAATGTAAGTCACTTAATATTAACTTCTTGTACTAAATTTAACTGTTGTATTAAATCAGTAGCACATTTACAAACTCCCTTAAAAATAATTAAAAGCCGTCACTCATCTTAGCTCATCTCGATCTCACATTTATAATCAACGAAGCTCTCTACACTGCGCAATGAATCTCTTATTTACACCCTGTCTACACTTTGCTTATGAAAGGTTTCATGAGATATGTCTGTGATACATTACTCAATGCTGCAAAAACACGTAGAAACCTTTGAAGTTCCCCTGAGCGCAATCACAAGTATGATGATGATCTGGTCAGTCGCACTGGTGCTCCTAAATATGTTTTCATAGTCGCACGCAGTAGTTTTCAGTTGCAAATGCGACTGAAATGGTCGCACTGTAGAGCCCTGTTTGATGTGTATTTAAGTCATTGTAAGAATAACATTTCTTATGCATGTTTAAAATAAGCACACGCACACACACACACACATATATATTAGTGCTGTCAATGAATTAATCCCGATTAATCGCATCCAAAATAAAAAAATGTGTTTGCATAATATATGTGTGTGTACTGTGTATATTTATAATCTATGTATAAATACACACACATACAGTATATATTTTGAAAATATTTACATGTTGTAACAGTTCGTAGTCACGGGAAGAAGGAGGTGGGAACCGGCGAACATTTAAAGACTTTAATCAAATAAACAAACACAAAATGAAAGTAAAGCGGCAGTCCCTCGCGGACGACTGCCGCACACAAAACACAAAACAAAATCCAGGCGTGGTCCTCTCTCTCTCTCTCTCTCTCTCTCTATATATATATATATATATATATTTCTTTCTTTCTGAAATGTATACATGCACGTGTGTGTATTTATATATACATAATAAATATACACAGTACACATACATATATTATGTAAACAAAAACTTATTTTGGATGCGATTAATCATTTGACAGCACTAACGTATAGAGACAGAATACCATCCAAAAAGTCCTGAAAAAAACACATTATATAAAGGTTAGAAATTGAATTGCATTTCAGTGAGTGAAATAAGTATTTGATCCCCAAGCAAAACATGACTTAGTACTTGGTGCAGAAACCCTTGTTGGTAAGCACAGAGGTGAGACATTTTTTTGTTGTTGGTCACCAGGTTTGCACACATCTCAGGAGGGATTTTGATCTATTCCTCTTTACAGATTCTCTCTAAATCCTTAAGGTTTCTTGGCTGTCATTTGGCAACTCTGCTCCCTCCACAGATTTTCTATAGGATTGAGGTCTGGAGACTGGCTAGGCCACTCCATTACCTTAATGTGCTTCTTTTTGAGCCACTCCTTTGTTGCCTTGGCGGTATGTTTCGGGTCATTGTCATGCTGGAAGACAAATACATGACCCATCTTCAGTGTTCTGGCTGAAGGAAGGAAGTTCTTGTCCAAGATTTTACAGTACATGGCCCCGTCTATTTGCCCCTCAATGCAGTGAAGTTGTCCTGTACCCTTAGCAGAAAAACAGCCCCAAAGCATAATGTTTCCACTAGGGCTGGGTTTTGACACAAATTTCACGATTCGATTCTCATTCACAGGCTTGCGATTCGATTCAATTCAATATCGATTATTTTGGATAAATATCAGGTACAGTACGTGCCAAATTTTCTCAAGGAGAGTCAGTTGGTACTACATTACTATAATATTAAAAGGTTAAAAATTACTGATTTGTAGGCTAATATACAACTGCTAAAATTACACTTAATGAAGTTTTTAAATACAACATTAGGCTGTGGAAGTATAGCCTTCTTGGAAATTCAGAGAACAGGATTTCTTCGGCTTGCATTGTCCTGTTTGCAATTGGCTAAAAAGGGAAAAAAAATATATATAATCAGTCCACAGATTTATGATAAGCTATGAAATCCTTATAATCAAGTGATGATAAACTTACTCTTTGTAAATAAGTAACGTTAGTGAAATTAAAGAGAGATGATTTAGCTCCATCCCTAATCCTGACAGTCTGGCATTGTCTTGTCAAAGTGCTCACTGTAAGTATTGTGCTCATAACACAATTTACTTTATGATATAAACTACAATATAAAGTTAAAACTTAAGAATTCATTTAAACTTTGATTTCATATAAAGTCTCAGCTTTCACAGCTTACTAGTGATATCGCTAGCTATTAATAGTCTGACACTGGTGGCTAATTAAGTTGTCAACATAAAGCTAAAAATTACCAAAAAACCTACAGAAACAACTGTTCAGTCTTACCTGTGAAAGATAATACCCCGAGATCTGTTTTTATTATTGTGCGACGGTTTGTAGATGCCCATGCTGCCGACGAGTCCGGTATGTTTTCGCCTGTCCCGATATGAGAGTTGCCTTCACCAATATGGCAATATTTATTATGTCTATAGTGGCAACCACATGTGACGACCCCGGGCTTCGTCCTCGGTGAAAGTCGATCCGGCGATCCTCAGCGAAGTTGATGTATTTCTGAGTTGACTCAGCTCCAGGCATGACGAAGTGATATCGTCCTCTTTTGGAAGGCCAAACAAAGTAGTTTCGCTTTCACAACAAAGCACACAGCGCCTTAACGACATGGCGGCGGCGTCAACAATACTACAGCGAGAATAAAAGTTATGCCGCCTTTCTTTGCGTGAACATTTGGGCGGCGTTATGCAAATCTTCCCAGATAGTGACGTAGGTATGTGGGGGTGTGTTAGAACGAGCCGTTTTAGGTAGGTGTGGCTGACTCTTAACTTTTATAAAGAATATCTCTTTGGATTTGAGACTTTAGTCTTTGCAACTTTACATATCTTCTTTATGCACCAAGAGCTTGTAACATTCCAAAGAGAAAGGACAAATTGAAATCGCATCATATGACCCCTTTAAAGGTGACATATCATGAAAATCTGACTTTTCCAGGTTTTAAGTGCTATAATCAGGTCCCCGGTGCATCTACCAACCAAGGAAATGTGAAAAAGATTAACCCAATCACTTTGTTTTGGTAAGCCTTTTTCTGCAAAACGAGCGCGTCTGATTTCGCTCCCTTGGTGACGTGGCAAAGGGATCTCATTATAATATTACCGCACCTTAATCTGTAAGTTTCCACCCACGGTGCCGTAATTTAGATTTCGCAAGCGACAACGGTGTACCAGTTCTAATGCCATGGCAAAAGTTTGAGCAAAACATGCTAACTGTTCTGTCTTTGGCTGCCCAGACGAGCACAGAACAATATTTAGAGTCCCAGCCTCAGATGAGACAAGAGAGCAGTAGATTTATTGATTTATTTAGGCTACTGTATATTTCTGCTGCCACACAGATCTAAAATAAACAAGCGATTTATTTCCCAGCTGTTTACCTTCACAGACATAACCGACTGTTTTTGTAACTCGTGTGTTTTTAACTTAAACTCACATGCTGTGACAGCAGCTTTCTGTCCATGTGCTTCGGATGTGTGCGCTCAGAAAACCTTATATCTGAAGTTTAAACTCATATGGTTTAAAACGCATGATAACGCGCGATAAACATGATAATCAGAACCAAAACAGATCAAAGAAAGAAGGCGTAACTTTTATTCTCGCTGTAGTATTGTTGACGCTGCAGCCATGTCCTGAAGACGCTGTATGCTTCGTCTTCCAAAAGAGGACGATATCTGCTTCGTCATGCCTAGAGCTGATCCGTGCTGGTCGCTGAGGGAATACTTCAACTTTCACCGTGGACAAAGCGGAGTCCAGCCCGCCTCAGCTCACTCTATCCCGGCCTCAGCACACACTAAGCCGGGGCTTCCCCTCACGGTAGGCCGCTGTGTTTTTCGTTGCCACTGATGATTCAAACGCAAGTTTTGGGCAGTCGAGTAGCACTTGTTGTTTGTCATTTCTCCGATCACAAATGCAGACAGAGTTTTATGTT
Organism: Sinocyclocheilus grahami; assembly: GCF_001515645.1. Taxonomy (NCBI): domain Eukaryota; kingdom Metazoa; phylum Chordata; class Actinopteri; order Cypriniformes; family Cyprinidae; genus Sinocyclocheilus; species Sinocyclocheilus grahami. The sequence goes on along the minus strand of NW_015505345.1, from coordinate 16,217 downwards.
TACGCGATGCAATGCAACGAAATGCAACACGTAAAAAGACAGTATAAGTCATTATAATCAGTAATTATGTCCCCACTGGATGCAACAAATGCCTCGTTTGTAATGGGTTTTAATGTTTATGTCTCGTCGCACCGGACGGTACACGGCATCACAGTATGTGAAGGGGCGTAACATTTCCGTCTCACGCTTGAGGTATTCGGCCAATCACAACGCATTGGATAGCTGGCCAATCACAGCACACCTCGCTTTATCAGACTAATGAGCTTTGTAAAAATCGACCCGTTTCAAAAAGGCAGGGCATAGAGGAGAAACAATAATGTACAGTGGAATAATGTGGAAAATAATGTGTTTTTTGAACTTTAAACCGCATAAACACATTTCATTACACCAAATACACAAAATAATGTTATTTTTAGCAGCATCATATGACCCCTTTAAAATAAAATGCTATAATGACAATACGAAAAGTACGACAGCTGCAAATCACGTCGTTATTGCATTGCACAAGCTATGTATGCGTACGGAGTCAAATTTTTTTTTTTCGTTTGTTTCTTTTTTTATTATCTTAATTTTTAAATACAATAGGCTATAGCATGTATATAATTGATTCCATGAAAAAATCTGTGGGGGTGCTTTTGTCTTTCTGTGGGGGTGCTGAAGAACCTGCTAGCCCCTCCCTAGCGTGGCCCATGTACTTCTCTCTAATAAAGGCAGGAATCTCTGTGTCTGTCTGTCTGTTTGCATTTTTATTATGTCAAGAATAGAGTTGTGACAGTGAGGACATTTTCCCACCGGCTAATCGACGTGTGACAACACGGATAATACTGGTATCACCGTGGGGGCAGGGGCGTTCCCTCTTTTCCTCGCTTTCCTTCGCTTTTAAATAGCTTGTAAAAGTAGTGTGCGCATTTTACTTTCACATTCAAATAGCGGCAATTCGGCATAAAGCAATTGTTCATTTTTAGTTCGTTTGAATTTTCCCTCTTTTGCTAATTTTCCTTCGCTTTTAAATAGCTTAAAAGCGCTGTGCACATTTTACTATCACTTTCATTTTCGAATTAGCGGCAGTTCGGCTTGAATGCAACAACAAAATACAATGTCAAACTCACTTTAGCCCAGGGGTTGGAGCTAAACTCTGCAGGACACCGGCCCTCCAGGACCGAGTTTGGACAGCCCTGCTTTAGCCTATATATAAAACAGAACTTTTATTAACAAAACGAATAAAAAATAGACTACACCATGCTATAGGGCAGGCTATGCCTAATATAAAATAGCAAATAACTTACATAAAGTTTAAATGGGTAAAGCCTACAAAACTGGAAATAAGTAAACGTTGCCTATAATATATAACCAAATAAACAAGAAACGTAGAACATTTATTAGCAAAACAAATAAGAAAGCTTGGAGGCACGGCATACACCTTGATGTCAAATATGTAAATTACAGAAAGTTTAAATAAAGTAAAAATCAGCAAACACTGTGGAACCAATTAAATAAGAAACGAATGTTTAAAAAAACTTCAAAAATCACCTTAGATAAACGCAAAAGTGGCTTTTCAAAATCCAAAATACTGCCAAACAGGTGCTTTTGCATTTCGTTTAGAAACTAAATCATCCGCGATCGTCTTGTCTGTCTCACCCCATTCTTCTTGTCAGTCAGCTCGACTCACTCTCCTCACTGGATAAATGAAATCTGATCTGATGCGACTGTCGTTTGGCACTTTGCATTGAGCAGCCGCGTTCAGTTTTTAATTGTAGTGTCTGTTCTTTTACTGAACTAAATGATTTTTATTAGGCCTACTATAAATAATTAAAATGACGGTGGGGGTCGGTGCCGCGGTGGGCAAGTGACGTAACCGGTGTTGCGGCTTAACAACGGTATCACCTTCAGCACCGTCTATAACGGCAAGCCTACACTGAAATTTTTTTTCATTCATCCAATTAAAGCAACACTGTAACTTTTTCTGTGTTCAAAATTTGCAAAATGTATATAATGAGCGAGTTGAAGGCTAGGAAACCTTTGCAGGTGTTTTGAGTTGATTAGCTGATTGGCATGTCACCATATTCTAATTTGTTGAGATAGTGAATTGGTGGGTTTTTGTTAAATGTGAGCCAAAATCATCACAATTAAAAGAACCAAAGACTTAAACTACTTCAGTCTGTGTGCATTGAATTGATTTAATACACGAGTTTCACAATTTGAGTTGAATTACTGAAATAAATGAACTTTTCCATGACATTCTAATTGATTGAGATGCACCTGTATATGTAGACTATTGTAGCCTAGTCGGGTCGTCACCGCTGTGGAGTAACGCATACCTGCGTGAATCGCCATAGACATAAACTTAGAGAAGTAGCTCCGGTTGGAATGTTCTTCCGTGGGAT
>NW_015505345.1:5181-13820 GCF_001515645.1 Sinocyclocheilus grahami | reverse complement strand
GACAACGTCAGAGGCGTCTTACCTGGGCTAAGGAGAAGAAGAACTGGACTGTTGCCCAGTGGTCCAAAGTCCTCTTTTCAGATGAGAGCAAGTTTTGTATTTCATTTGGAAACCAAGGTCCTAGAGTCTGGAGGAAGGGTGGAGAAGCTCATAGCCCAAGTTGCTTGAAGTCCAGTGTTAAGTTTCCACAGTCTGTGATGATTTGGGGTGCAATGTCATCTGCTGGTGTTGGTCCATTGTGTTTTTTGAAAACCAACGTCACTGCACCCGTTTACCAATACATTTTGGAGCACTTCATGCTTCCTTCTGCTGACCAGCTTTTTGAAGATGCTGATTTCCTTTTCCAGCAGGATTTGGCACCTGCCCACACTGCCAAAAGCACCAGAAGTTGGTTAAATGACCATGGTGTTGGTGTGCTTGACTGGCCAGCAAACTCACCAGACCTGAACCCCATAGAGAATCTATGGTGTATTGTCAAGAGGAAAATGAGAAACAAGATACCAAAAAATGCAGATGAGCTGAAGGCCACTGTCAAAGAAACCTGGGCTTCCATACCACCTCAGCAGTGCCACAAACTGATCACCTCCATGCCACGCCGAATTGAGGCAGTAATTAAAGCAAAAGGAGCCCCTACCAAGTATTGAGTACATGTACAGTAAATGAACATACTTTCCAGAAGGCCAACAATTCACTAAAAATGTTTTTTTTATTGGTCTTATGAAGTATTCTAATTTGTTGAGATAGTGAATTGGTGGGTTTTTGTTAAATGTGAGCCAAAATCATCACAATTAAAAGAACCAAAGACTTAAACTACTTCAGTCTGTGTGCATTGAATTGATTTAATACACGAGTTTCACAATTTGAGTTGAATTACTGAAATAAATGAACTTTTCCATGACATTCTAATTGATTGAGATGCACCTGTATATGTAGACTATTGTAGCCTAGTCGGGTCGTCACCGCTGTGGAGTAACGCATACCTGCGTGAATCGCCATAGACATAAACTTAGAGAAGTAGCTCCGGTTGGAATGTTCTTCCGTGGGATGTGAGCAATTCTGTTTATTAACCGCTAGAGTGCCAAAAGTTACATAGTGCTGCTTTAAAAAAAATTAGGGTAATGATTCACATCTATATTTTTTGACTTGAGCCAATGAAAAATAAATAACTTGCCCTTAGGGAAGCCGGGCCGGAAGCGAGCCGGAAGCGGTCCGCCTCACGCGGGCAGTGCTTATATGCTCCGAGAACGGACACTGCACTAGTGATACAAAACACACAGGTCTGTTCAGAGCAATACTTGTAATATAGACAAATTATTATTAGGCTGGGCTACTGTACATTTTTTTTAAGACTGCCATATTCGCAAGTATTTTCCAAGCAAATTAAGTGCACGTTTTTATCATGTGTAAAATTACTGATTAACATGGCGGATAAAAGCAGCTTGTTTTTTACACCAAAAATATACTATAGGCTACACTTACAGAACTTTTACAGATTTTTCAAACTTGATGTGCTGCTGTGGTAGGCCAGTTTCAAATCGCATATTTGGCACATTGCCTTTGTCTTGTTTTAATTTAAAGTGCTCCCACACAGCTAAGGTCTTCGGCATTTTTGTCTTCTCTTCCAGAAGAACTGAATCATGATGTTCATGACGTTCACTCATGGGCAATTCATATTCAAGATGAATGAGAACCGTTTTGCGGGGGATGCCAGGTGTTCGGAAAAAAAAAAGAAGAATATTTGAATCTCAAAATTGAAAATCGAATGCCAACTCACCGAACAAATATTCGAATAATCGAATATTCTGGTCCAGCCCTAAATACTTCTTCTTCAATTCCTTTTTTTTAAATAGAAACATTTAAATGGTGGCTGTCATAAAAACTTGATGGATTTATTCAAACATAAATTAAACATTGAAGAACAGTAAAAATGATAATGAATATGTTATATGGTGCATATATTTAGTAAAATGCCCCTCTCTACAGTTTATTTTTCTAGCTTACTAATGAATTTATGGTCACTGAATATGTTACCGAGGTAAATGTGACCTTATGTGACACATTGTTTACAAACCGTTATATTGACGTCTTTGCGAGGCCGAAATACTAATTGAGAGATTACATGAGACAGGATACGGATTGTAAAGTTGTACTCTTTCTTTTAACTTACCTTCGGATGTTTAGTCATGATTATTTTGTGCTGAAACTGGTATTATTGTGGAGGAGATGATCAGTTCACTGCGCCTCGTGCTGCCACTTTTATTGAACTGAGGCACACCGCGCTACAGCAATCTGTCACTCCACATTAAATTGTTTAAACACTGCAATACAACTGACATAATTTGAAATCTGAGACTTTGTTTCACATTAAAAGTACCAAAGCACAATGCTTATTGTGATTTATTGGATGGGAGGTGTCCTTCAATGTTTCATACATTAACTGAAAACATGCTAGACTAATCGATTCTTGGGATTTAAGAATCGATATTGTTCCGTGAAAATGAGAATCGATTAAAATCGAGATATCAATATTTTTTACCCAGCCCTAGTTTCCACCTCCGTGTTTGACTGTAGGGATGGTGTTCTTGGGGTAATTGTCAGCATTTCTCTCCCTCCAAACATGGCGAGTCGAGTTAATGCCAAAGAGCTCAATTTTGGTCTCATCTGACCACAGCACTTTCTCCCAAGCCTTCTCTGAATCAATTACGATGTTCATTGGCAAACTTTAAACGGGCCTATACATGTGCCTTCTTGAGCAGGGGACCTTGCGGGCGCTGCAGGATTTCAGTCCATTGCGGCGTAGTGCGTTACCAATGTTTTGCTTGGTGACTGTGGTCCCAACTGCCTTAAGATCATTAATAAGCTCCTCCTGTGTAGTTCGGGGCTGATCCCTCACCTTTCTCATGATCATCCTTACCCCATGAGGCAAGATCTTGCACGGAACTCCAGACCGAGGCCGATTGATGGTTGTTTTGTATTTCGTCCATTCCCGAATAATCGCACCAACAGTTGTCTCCTTCTCACCAAGCTTCTTGTTGATGGTCTTGTAGCCCATTCCAGCCTTGTGCAGATCTACAATCTTGTCTCTGACTAGGGGTGGGCAATATGAGCTAAAAGTCATATCATAATATTTTACACTGTCCTGGCGATATCGATGTTATATTGCGATATGAGAAAAAAAATTACAGGCAAAATATTTTACCTTATATAACTAGAAAAAGTGAGGGATTGGACATAGACCTGAAGTCTTTTTTTATTGTACCATTGTTTTTCTCAAAAAGTGCAAACGTGCAACATGAAGTAGGCCTGTATGAATTAAATTAAATATTGTGTTTGAGGTGGCCAGTGGCAAACCCCCCCCCCCCCCCCCCTTTTGTTTTTGTTTTTGTTTTTTTAGAAAGTCTCTTATGCGCACCAAGGCTATATTTATTTATTAAAAATGTAATATTGTGAAATATTGTCAATTTAAATTATCTATTTGAATGTTTTAACATATAGGCTACTGTATTCCTGAGATCAAAGCTGAATTTTCAGCATCATTACTCCAGTCTTCAGTGTCACATGATCCTTCAGAAATCATTCTAATATACTGATTTGCTGCTCAGTAACCATTTCTGATTATTATCAATGTTGTAAACATTTGTGCTGCTTAATATTTTTGAGGAAACAATTTTTTTCATGATTCTCTTATGAATATTTGAAATGGTCCTTTGTGTCACTGTCAGAGCGCTGGAGTTCATCAGAAATAGAACGCGGCATCAGTTTACTTTCATGGATTTGTGTGTCACATCGCGCCGCATCCACAGCAGAGAACAGACTGGATTCTATTTGCTTTTGTCACGTCGCGCTGCTCGCGTCTGGTGTAGCCACGTTGTTTTGGTATTTGTGAACCTTAAGTATATACAGTATCTCACAGAAGTGAGTACACCCCTCACATTTTTGTAAATATTTTATTATATCTTTTCATGTGACAGCACTGAAGAAATGACACTTTGCTACAATGTAAAGTAGTGAGTTTACAGCTTGTATAACAGTGTAAATTTACTGTCCCCTCAAAATAACTCAACACATAGCCATTAATGGCTAAACCGCTGGCCACAAAAGTAGGTACACCCCTAAGTGAAAATGTCCAAATTGGGCCCAGTTAGCCATTTTCTCTCCCCGGTGTCATGTGACTCATTAGTGTTACAAGGTCTCAGGTGTGAATGGGGAGCAGGTGTGTTAAATTTGGTGTTATCGCTCTCACTCTCTCATACTGGTCACTGGAAGTTCAACATGGCACCTCATGGCAAAGAACACTCTGAGGATCTGAAGAAAAGAATTGTTGTTCTACATAAAGATGGCATAGGCTATAAGAAGATTGCCAAGACCCTGAAACTGAGCTGCAGCACGGTGGCCAAGACCATACAGCAGTTTAACAGGACAGGTTCCACTCAGAACAGGCCTCGCCATGGTTGACCAAAGAAGTTGAGTGCACATGCTCATCTTCATATCCAGAGGTTTTGTTTTCATAAAATATGAATTATTTAAAATATATAATTATAGATAAAATAATTATATATTTTATAGAATAGAATAGTGTAACAATAAGACAAAATAATGGTGTATGGTGTTTAAAATAATATTTTTTTTAATTCAGATGTGTAAAATAATATATATATTTTAACATTTGTCAGTCTAGTTAAAAAATAAAATAAAATACAATTAAAAATGAAACATTGAACAATGTGACTGTTTCACTTAATTTAAAATTCATTTATCACAGCAGAAATTATACAGTATGTGTGTTCTGTACTCTATATGGTGTTGAATATTATACAGTATAGCACGCATACATATAATGTGCAGTTTACTGCAGAAATATTAAGAGTAGCCATGAACAAATCTTGTGAACCATGAACAGTGTTTGGGAAATAGACATATGAGTGCTGCCAGCATTGCTGCAGAGGTTGAAGGGATGGGGTGTCAGTGCTCAGACCATACGCTGCACACTGCATCAAATAGGTCTGCATGGCTGTCATCCCAGAAGGAAGCCTCTTCTAAAGATGATGCACCAGAAATCCCACAAACAGTTTGCTGAAGACAAGCAGACTAAGGGCATGGATTACTGGGACCATGTCCTGTGGTCTGATGAGCCCAAGATAAACGTATTTGGTTCAGATGGTGTCAAGCGTGTGTGGCGGCAACCAGGTGAGGAGTACAAAGACAAGTGTGTCTTGCAAGTGTGTCTTGTCAAGCATGGTGGTGGGAGTGTCATGGTCTGGGGCTGCATGAGTGCTGCCGGTACTTGGGAGCTACAGTTCATTGAGGGAACCATGAATGCCAACATGTACTGTGACATACTGAAGCAGAGCATGATCCCCTCCCTTCGGAGTCTGGGCCGCAGGGCAGTATTCCAACATGATAACCCTTAAAATTAGCTTTGCCACCCCAGTTGCCACCCCAAAGCAGCGTATGGGATCAAAGTGCATTGAGAGTGGAGCAGCGTAATTTTAACTGAAGCGGGGATCTTTTGAAAGTCAGAGAATTCTGGTTTTCGCTCGCTCTCAGAGTGCTCCACTACCGCTCAATCACTAGCACAATTAATGCCATAACTATAGCCGTTCTAAACTAGTTCTGCCTACAGGGATTGTACTGCACGCACACATGTACAGACACATAACGGATCACTCGCACACAGAAACTAAAAATATTGTCAACGCTGCCCTGTGATTTGTCAATAAAAATGCTTAGAAACAGAAAAGTTATACCGAAAATTTCTTTGTGTTTTGAAGTAATCAAAATCCACAGCTTCACTATTAGTAGAGAGATGTTGCACAGACAGGCAGGACTAATTTACACGTAATCTTTTACACTTTTTTCACCATTGACTTCCAGAAAATGTTCTGACGGTTACTGTTAGGCAGTACTGGGAAGGTTACTTTGTAAATGTAATAGGTTACAGTTTACAGGTTACCCTATTTAAAATGTAATAAGTAGTTTAACTATTTCAATTGCTTTATTAAAGTAATGTAACTGATTACATTAGATTACTTTTTGATTACTTTTCTAAATTAAAAATATTTTCTACTGTTAATCATTTTGAAACATTTAAAGCAGGTAAAGTTAAAGTTTAAAGTTAACGTAGAACTCAACACTGATTATTGGCAGACTTTCAAAAGCCTGCATCACTTGAATTAAGATTATAGTCATTTAATTTTAAAGCACAGCCACTACAAAATCAGACTTAAGCACCTTTTTTACTTTGAGATCAATCTGATTCTGGTTAAATTCTGATCGTTCTGGTTAAATACAGGTTTAAAATCATAACAAGAAATAGTTTGATAGCTATGATACTGTTTTTAAAATCAAATCTTTTCACAGCTATGACAGGAAACACTGGCATCTAACAATGCCTTGGGGAAAAATCAGTTAATCTTAAAGCATATGCATAAACCCAAAAAGGAAATTAAACAGTTATCGAATAAGCATGCATCTTATTCTGTGTTCTAAACTCCTGAAACATTGGTGCTTCGTATTTTAGAGCAGTCACTGCAATTAAGAAATAAATGAATCAAATCTGTATGTGCGTGTTTGTGTGAAAACCCCCTTTGTAATTGTTAACATTTTCATAAGTAACTGTAGGCTAATTTAATTACACTTTTTTTCTCAGTAACTGTAACAGATTGCATTTACATTTATTTTGTAAGTAAATTACGTAATTCCGTTACATGTAATTAGTTACTCCCCAACACTGGTGTTGAATATACAGAATATATGGGGAGTACAAACACTGATCTATAGTTGCCACTCCTCATTCTGCTCTTGCCCCCTCTTTGCCACCCCAAGTATAAAATCCTGGACACGCCCCTGCTGTGAAGCTCTTGTGAACTCCATGCCCAAGAGGGTTAAGGCAGTGCTGGAAAATAATGGTGGGTGCACAAAATATTGACACTTTGGACATTTTCACTTAAGGTTTTTTTAAGAAATTATAGTCTGCCTCGACCAAACTTCCACTCCAATTAAACTATTCTCCTTTCTCTACAAAGAGCTTAATTATCATAGAGATAATTCTTTATGTAAATAGTATCTCTTGAACGTTATTTCGTCACCTATAGCATGGGAGCGACCAAAAGAGTTTGTGAATATACAGTGGGTACGGAAAGTATTCAGACCCCCTTAAATTTTTCACTCTGAATACTTAGGACCATCTGATATTTCAGTTTTTCTTTTTTAATAAATCTGCAAAAATGTCAACAATTCTGTGTTTTTCTGTCAATATGGGGTGCTGTGTGTACATTAATGAGGAAAAGAAATGAACTTAAATGATTTTAGCAAATGGCTGCAATATAACAAAGAGTGAAAAATTTAAGGGGGTCTGAATACTTTCCGTACCCACTGTAATTGCTAGGGAAACTAGATAATCCTATCACCTTAACATTTGATCGTTTCCACCTGAAAGACTTCCAAAGATGTGGGAACGGAAGGCTATCACTTTCATTGTTATCCGCAATTTACATTTAAGACAAAACTTAATTTACATGTCTAGCGGGAAGATGAACGTAATAGAGTATAAAATGTTTGAGCGTAGGAGGCTCGGGGTTCATTCTGACTCCGTTGAACCCAAGGTACTACATGTACTTTGTCACTGCTATGCTGCAATAAACATCTTCATCGAGATCTTCATCGTCCTCATCATTTTTCTTACATTGGCGAGCCACCCAGCGCAGGATTTTCCAAAAAGCAGGAAAAAAGGTAAGAAAAGCGGTTTCTTTTTGCTGGATTTGTCAGGAAAATCCCTTCATTTTAAAAAAATCTAGAAAAGTAATTGTAAGGATAGAAGATAAGTTTATTCAGTATTAGCAGGAGGAGTTCTTAAGCCTATTCGGTACAATTCTGTTTAAAATTCTTAACGGAACTGAATTAACCCGACATAGTGTGGTGGTAGAACTGTATTGGAATCGTTGTTTCTAAAGTAACTGAAGCAAAGTGCTTACGTTTAAAGTAATTGAATCAACCCGACGCAGTGTGGTGGCAGAGTTGTATTAGATCTATTGTGTCTGAATTTCTAACGTAATTGAAACTGACTGTGAAGATGTTATAATTCTGACTGAATTCTAAAGTAACTGAATTGATCCGACGTAGTGTGATCACAGAATTATTTCATGATAGTTGTGTTACAGTATAGTGAGTCCGACGTACCGCAACTCTAAGCAGTAACCCGAAGCAGTGTGGTTTTTGCCCGATGTACTGTGGCACTGTTTTAATCTGATAAATATTAGTTTGAGCCTGAGGAACTGTGGCTAGAAAAAGGCTGTTTGAGAAAATATAAAAAAAAAAAATAAAGACCCGACGTACTGTGGTTTTGTCCGATGTACTGTGACAAACATTGTTATATATATGTTTTTTAAACAGTTGAAGCTGTTATAATTCTGTTAAGATTCTAAAGTAATTGAGTCAGCCCGACATAGTGTGGTAGCAGAGTTGTATTAGACAACTCTATTGTTTCTAAAGTAACTGAAACAGAGTTGTACGTTTCTAAAGTAATTGAAACAGAGTGAGTTGGGATAATTTTGATAAAATTCTAAAGTAACTGAATTGACCCGTCGCAGTGTGGTCACAGAATTATTTCATAACTATGGTGTTTTTGTTGATTTGCCTCC
>NW_015505345.1:3631-4910 GCF_001515645.1 Sinocyclocheilus grahami | reverse complement strand
AAAGAGGGAAAAGTTGCTAATGCACTTCAAGCTCTTTTTGCCTCATACAAGGTAACTAAGAAAAGATTAGAAGAAATTAAAACTGAAAACAAGTTGCTAAATTGTCAAGCTAAATTCTATGTCATGTCATTGAAAAATTGAGAGTCTGAAGAGATTATTTTGAAGGAACAGATAGTGAAATTGAGAAAAGAAATTTCAAAGTCTGAAACAGAGATGGAAACATTTAGATGTTTGTATGAAGGGACAGCTAGACAGTTGGTAAATGTTCAATCCAATTCTGAATATGAGGAGAAGAACTGCAAGGAAGCCATTAGTCGACATAATTCCTCAGATGATTCTGTGAGATTCCCAATAGCACCAGTGGGAACAAGACAGTCTGGAGATGAGAGGGTTCTTGATCAAAGAAATGAAAATGGCCAAGCTGTTAGACAACTGTCTTTTATGGACTTTCAAAGTCTTATTACAGCAGTGGGTTCTTTTGAGCCTGATAACATGGATCATGTAGAGTTTTTGTCAAAACTGGAGAAGGTAGTGGAGGTTTATAGTGTGTCAGACAAAGATACTTCTTATGATTTGCATACCACACTCATTAACAAGTGCTCTCTCACAGGAAGTTCTGGACAAAAGAGCAGACAAAGGTGCAAGGAGAGAAGCTGTACTTAGACTTGCTGGGACTAATTTGGTTAACTTGAGAAAGATAACTGAGGTGACAATGGAAATTGGAGAACATCCTCTACCATTTGCATCCAGGTTGTGGGAAATGTTTAGCTGTTCCAGTGGTTTGCCCAATGCAACTAAACAAAATCTCATGTTTAAGTCTGCATTAATTGCACAGAGTAGTTCACACATGCGATAAGCCATTGCTCTGCATGTAGATGTAAAAACACCATACGAGCAAATCATTTCCAAAATGACACAGCATTTCAATGCAAGAAGTCAAATGAAAGCTGCAGAATCTAGACATCCAGTTGCTGCATTCGGCAGGAGAGAATGTTGTAGATTATATAACGGTTTCCATCAGAGACCAAAGAGATTAGAAAGAGTAAATTCAGAAGGTGTTACTCTATGTTATGCATGTGGAAAGGATGGTCACATTGCAAGGCATTGTTTAGAAAAAGTTAGGAAAGATCAAGAAGTGGTTTGTTTTGCATGTGGAAGTTTGGGACACTAGGCAAGACGGTGTCACTTTTCACACAAAAGAAGGATTAGCTATCGTGATTTGCTTAAGAAGATAGGCAGTTTAGAAACCCAGTTGGCACTGTTGAAAGGAAATAAGGAA
>NW_015505345.1:0-3605 GCF_001515645.1 Sinocyclocheilus grahami | reverse complement strand
CAAGCAGATGCTGATGTGAATTGTAGGAATAGTTTTATGATATATTTATATTTTAGAAAATATGTTTACTATCAAAAGGGGTGTGATTATTTTTGGGAAATGTGTTAATGGCATTAATATTTAAATTTAATGAGAAATTATTTAATTGCATTCTGTGATTTAAATTTCTGTAGCTTTGGTTTTGAATGTAATAAAAAGATTCTTGTGGGGGAAAGGGGGGGAAACCTCTTCTTTTTGATCTCATTTCTTTTTTCATAGTCTTCATTTTTCTTACACTATGTACCGCCAAAGCCGGCAGCCTTAGCATTAGCCTTTGGCTAAAGGTTGCAGGCATATATATGTATACGTAGATGCCTCATTAGCGACTCTATGGGCCGCTATACGTAAGCCATCCGCCATATTGGAAAGGTCAGCTTGACGCCATTCACCAAAATAATGAATATTCGAATGGTTCTGCCCCTTTCTGGCATTCTCACCTGTGAAAGGTTATCCAGTTTCTTCGGGAATTGAAATCCCAGCCGCTTTTACAACCATCGGCTGTGCAGGATTGCGGCATCTACCACAATCTCATGTTTATGGGAGAATCAACCTGGTCACTTCATTTTGTATGACCCCTGAATCAACCTGGTCTATAGGAAATTATGTCAGTAAAACCAGAGGAACAATTGGGCTTTGTGGAAGAAATTCCTGAATTAGATTTTGAGTTACTAAAACTGGATGATATGCTGATGACATTAATGCAAAGGAAAGATAACCACATTGTTAAAGCTCAACAGGGTCTTGATGAGAAGGATAAGGCTTTAACTAAACAAATGCATGATGGAGATTTAGTCATTGCATACTCTGGTTTGATTTGGGGTGTAAATTTTAAAACTGCCGTTTGAGTTTGTATCTTTCTAATTATGTGCCAATGCATGATGCTATGTTGTATGTGTTCTATGGTGAAACGTCAAATTGCAGATAGTTCAATGATCAATATTGGGCGCTCCCGTTGGTTGTGATGGTTCTTGATTACCTCTTCCAAACCCTAGAAACATTTTCCAAATTTAAACAATCCTGTTTTTTTAACAAGCAAAAAAACCCTGTGATAATTTTGCTCAAATGAAACGGAGCTGTAACCAGTGTGCATGAGGTGTAGACCCAATGACGGGTAAGAATCTCTGATGGCCATAAATAGAGATCGACCTAAGCCAGGGCTTCTCCGCCACTGGGCACCTGCCCAGGAAGGGAGGTGTGATGCTTCTTCCGGGCCAAGAGCATCAAAGAGGGGACTGTAAGAAATTATAGTCTGCCTCGACCAAACTTCCACTCCAATTAAACTATTCTCCTTTCTCTACAAAGAGCTTAATTATCATAGAGATAATTCTTTATGTAAATAGTATCTCTTGAATGTTACTTCGTCACCTATAGCGTGGGAGCGGCAGTAGGCCATCAAGAACCATTTGCTGACCAAAAGAGTACGTGAACGTAATTGCTAGGGATTCTAGATAATCCTATCACCTTAACATTTGGTTGTTTCCACCTGAAAGACTTCCAAACATGTGGGAACAGAAGGCTATCACTTTCATTGTTATCTGCAATTTACATTTAAGACGAAACTTCATTTACATGTCTAGCGGGAAGATGAACGTAATAGAGTATAAAATGTTTGAGCGTAGGAGGCTCGGGGTTCATTCTGACTCTGTTGAACCCAAGGTACTACATGTACTTTGTCACTGCTATGCTGCAATAAACATCTTCATCGAGATCTTCATCATCCTCATCATTTTTCTTACAGTGTACTCACTTTTGTGGCCAGCGGTTTAGACATTAATGGCTGTGTGTTGAGTTATTTTGAGGGCACAGCAAATTTACACTGTTATACAAGCTGTACACTCACTACTTTACATTGTAGCAAAGTGTCATATCGTCAGTGTTGTCATATGAAAATATATAATAAAATATTTACAAAAATGTGAGGGGTGTACTCACTTCTGTGAGATACTGTACATAATCTGCTTTACGTTTACCTGGCACTGGAAGTCCTTTCACAAACTTGTAACTTACATGCTTAGAGCAGAACCATGCATCGTTCATTTATATATCTACATGGCTGCCTGCAATACAACTCCGATTCTTCAATCGTGCCATCTAGTGGTCTGTTATTGATAACCACATCTGCTACAACTGATAATGGAGTGCTCAAGTGGGTACTGTGAGTCATGTTGACGTAATTAAAATGTCAAATTAATATTTTGCGCTCAATTATTTATTTATCAGACAAGTGGCTGCATGATAAGCGGGAAAATTACGTAGTGTAGTCTTTATCACCTGGCAGAAGTTTATTTTGCAAAATAACCTGCTGACTGTACACTATCCCTCAGCCCCCCCAGTTTGGGAACCACTGGAGTAGGCGATTTGTGCGCTATTAATTTGGTCCGTTATGATGCTCTATGTCTTTGATAACTAATACCTGTGTAGTAAGGCGTTGCACACAAGAGGACAAAAACGTTCAGCCTCGACTCTTTATCGTCATTTGTGTTAAAATTTGCAAAGTGTAACAAATTGAACAAAAGTATATAAATGCAAAATTTGAATTCATGAATATATAACGGTATCCACTAGTGCTGGGCGGTATGACCAAAAATTTATATCACGGAATTTAAAAAAATTATACCGGTTTCACGGTACATGACGGTATTTTTTTTCATGCATGACCGGGTGTTAACCATATTTTCTACTGATTGAGAAAGGAAATACTGCAGTATATTGACTTAGAATGCCCTATTTTACTGTCATGACTGAATATTGTCAAAAAATACCACACTAAATATTGACTAAACATGACCCCTTTTAATACGTTAACCAGGAGTCACTCTCATTCATAATCACGGCATCGTCTGATAAATTCAACATGCATCTACACTAAAGAGCGACTATGTGGTTGTTTTGGCTATTTTACATTTTTGTCTCATGCAGCGCACTGCCTGCGTCTGAGTAACAAACAAAAAAGTTCATGCGATATTAACAGACGAACTACGCTCATATTTATAATTCCAAACAATCAGTAAGCGACAGGTGCTAGGAAACGCAGTTTTGTACTAATTTATCGACGAGTCGCCTGTGGTGCGGCCAACTGAATGCGCTGCTTCTCTGCCACTCCCTTTTAATACGTTAACCAGGAGTCACTCTCATTCATAATCACGGCATCGTCTGATAAATTCAACATGCATCTACACTAAAGAGCGACTATGTGGTTGTTTTGGCTATTTTACATTTTTGTCTCATGCAGCGCACTGCCTGCGTCTGAGTAACAAACAAAAAAGTTCATGCGATATTAACAGACGAACTACGCTCATATTTATAATTCCAAACAATCAGTAAGCGACAGGTGCTAGGAAACGCAGTTTTGTACTAATTTATCGACGAGTCGCCTGTGGTGCGGCTACCTGAATGCGCTGCTTCTCTGCCACTCACTGCACAGAACAGACGCCGAGAGAGGTGACACTTCTCCGGGAAAGTCAGACCTCACATTCGCAGGACAGCACTGCGAAATCTTCCACCTGAACCATAGCTAAGGTTTGTAAGGGAAACAGGTAAATTTAGCTCAAAGGGAATCATTTAAG
>NW_015505344.1:1405873-1406487 GCF_001515645.1 Sinocyclocheilus grahami | reverse complement strand
ATCAGATGAGAATATGGCTATTAAATATACTGTTTGTGTAATATTTTATTTTTAGACAGAATTTTGTGGGGAAAAAATGAAAAGGGGACAAAGTCAGGCACAGCAGCAATATATTCAAGGTTTTTTCCAGAAGAAACCATGCATGTCAAAGACAGGTAGATGCAGTACAGTGCAGTGTAGGTCAGAGCCAATCCACCAGGCAGGGCCAAGTTGGCCATCAAATTAGCAGCCCTGAACCTGGTACACACACACAGTCTGTTTGCACAATAAAATAAGTCGAGAACAATTATTGTCTGTTCAATGGTTTTTTATTTATAAAAAGAGAAGTGTGTTGTCCAGGCACTTGTGCAGTGCCATTTTTATGTCATTCCACTTGTGTTGGGGCACATGACTTTTCCCATGGTTCCCCCCGACTGGTTCTTGGTCCCTGACTGGTTCTTGGCTCCTGTGTCACCCCATTGAAAAAATCCTAGAATTGCCCCTGGATCAACCTCCAAAAAGGACCCCAATTCAACTAGAAAGTACCATAAAAATATCAACAGTTGTCCATGCAACTCATACAAGTCTACTGAAACCATACGAGGGATTTGTGTGAAGAAAAACGCTAAAAAAAA
>NW_015505344.1:1403559-1404589 GCF_001515645.1 Sinocyclocheilus grahami | reverse complement strand
TGAACAATTTATATTTAATTCATAGAAAAAAAGTATAATTTATTGATTTTAGCCTGATCAGTCATACGTTTTGAGATTATATTTACACCATTTTAGTAAATTTAACTGAAATTGAGGTGAACCACAAATGCAGAAATAAAAGACTCTAGAAAAGCAATGAAAAGGGCAACAAATGAACACCCTGAACCACCGGTGACTCACTTGTACACTTGCGGCACATTGACTCACCCAGTTTGATGCGTGTGGATGAACCGGTCACACAGAGTGAGAAAGCAAATCAAATAAAATAGTAATGATGAACGAATTGAATCTGCCAAAGGAAAAATTACTTCGTTCAACAGCCAGAGAGGGAGAGCAGCGTCTACCTTCTGTACAGTCAAAACACTGATAGATTTTTTTAGTGGAAAGCTCTCTGTTACATTTATTTAGCGGACAATTTGAGCAGGGCCAAATCGTTCTTTGCCTTCCTCTGAACAGGTGAGCTCAGGCATTTAAATGTCTATTCATTAAAACATCTTTGTGCTCCTTACTGACATCTATACGAGGAAAATGACCTCTGTGCCTCAGGCGTTAAAACATTGCAGGTAGGTTCTACAAAAACACGGATTAGGTCTGAGCGGATTATTCCAATTGAAGCACTCTTCATATCTATTTAAATTGATGTACTGTGAACAGAGTAGCTAGTAAAATAGAAAGAATGCAGCTAAAAGCAGTTTAACATTTATTTTATGGATGGGGAAAGACGTTCCTCACACTCGCATGGCTGAAAGATTGTTTGCTTTTCGTCTACACGTCTTGTGGTAACTTTTTTTGGTTTCAAAATCCATTACAGACCTGACAAATCCGTTACGAACCCATGGAGAGTTTTTCGTCTGCAAAAAAGTTGAGGGGAGGTACATTATTTTTCCTTCCGACAGTTGAAGGAATATCATGAATAAATCAGGTACTCAAGACGACAGTTGTGAAGTGTCACGCAGAAGATTCATGCAAAGAGCTTAACTGTAATGTAACAAACAACCGTTTACAGCAG
>NW_015505344.1:1387126-1400322 GCF_001515645.1 Sinocyclocheilus grahami | reverse complement strand
TTTTTTTTCTGAGGAACTAAGAAAGTCACCATGTTCCATCTAGCCCACGTAAGTCTCCATCCTTTTTGTTCCATGTGCTGACCGAGTTGAAGCCAGTGCACAGGAAGTGAGGTATATTTCTGCACACCTTTATAAACCAAAGGTGTTCTGAGCTGCGCTTATCAATGGCCAATGAACAACCGTTCTGAGGACAGATAAAGGACATCCCACCAGGGTTTAGATACAAGGATGGAGCATTGGTTTCCTCTCTGCCTTTGAAATTCATTTCTAGTACAAAGTTTTCCTTCCCCACTTGTTTTCCCCCCACTAATGTGTGGTAAGGGAAGGATGAGGTGGTCTTTTGAGCAGTGTGTCAGCAGGTAGAATACAAGGGCAAGGATGGGTCATTGCTGCCCCACCACCGGCTCTCTGTCTGTTCCTGATCACAAAAAAAGGGTACTAAATATAGATACGCATATGATTCAGATGAGAGGAGTCATCCTCATGTCTCTTCTTTGGCATACACAGTCACACAGGGAATGAATATTCTTGCTAAAACTGATCAGGCATACACCTTATGACCTCCGACCTTTAGGGATGGACAGGAAGAGGAGTGCGTTTAATCAAAATAACAAGTGTGGACAAGGTGACCTGACTTTTAAACAGCAAAGACAAAAGACACACACATTTCCACTATTGTCCAGCTTTGAGATTAAGAGGCCTGAATTAATGAGCTACCTGGTTTGAATGCAAGCAATGGAGAGAGAGGTAATAAAGAATGGCCTACAATGGAAAGGATTCAGAGTTTGGCTGTTTAGTGTTAGCAGTTACCTACTGCTGGTAGATATGATAACCACATCATTATGCTGCCAAAAACAAAAACTCCTTTGATGGTCACTGAAAATTAGCCACATATTCTTGGAGAGAAAAAAAAAAGAGAAGTTTGAGTTTAAGAATTTTTCATGTTTTTTTTATGTTATGCTTAACAAGGCAGCATTTATTTGATGAAAAATTTAATAAAATATTAATAACGTGAAATAATATTACAAAATAATTGTTTCAATTATTTAATTTTATTTATTCCTGTTATGGCAAAGTTGAATTTTCAGCAGTCATTACTTACATTTTCTGTGTCCTTCAAAAAAAAAAAATGTTATATGCTTATTTGGTGCTCAAGAAAATGAATAATTGTTATCAATATAACGTGAAATAATATTACAAAATAAATGTTTCAATTATTTAATTTTATTTATTCCTGTTATGGCAAAATTGAATTTTCAGCAGTCATTACTTAAATTTTCTGTGTCCTTCAAAAAAAAAAAAATTTTATATGCTTATTTGGTGCTCAAGAAAATGAATAATTGTTATCAATGTTGAAAACAGTTGTGCTGCTTAATATTTTTTATAAAATAATAATAATTAAAAAAAAATATATATATATATATAAACAGAAGTTTAAAAGCACAGCATTTGTAGCAATATACATTTCTTCACTGTCACTTATGAATAATTAAATGCATCTTTATTGAAAAAATAAATTTCCTAAAAACTTACCAAAAGCAGTGTACAGCATATATTGCTAATATACTGCCAGAAAAACAACTGTCACTGAGATACGACTGAATAGGAATGCTAAAAGATATCTCTCTTGCACTTGACTTCACATGTCATAGAGAGCACTCGCATACTGGGACACACACGAGAATACACACAGGTGTAATAAAATTAAGTACACACATACAATACTGTGATATGGCACTTATACACAAAGGCACACACACCCCTGCAAACAGGCCCAGAAATATGACAAGTAACTTTTCAACTGTATTTTTACAGTAGTAGCTCTACAAATTTTTGCAATTAAATGACGACTGTATATTCCAAGCACAGACAGACAGATAGATTTTGTTTAAAAAACAATACTGTAACTTTATTAGTCATAGTTTATCTTTCCTGTCCCTATTAACAATTGGTTTTCAAAAACCACAAAAGCAGGTGGTAACTTTTTATTTGCTTTTAGCCCTGGTATCCACGTGTTGCTCTCATAAATGTACTCAGCAGCTACGAGTACATAAACAACCACCAACATGAGGTTTGTGTTGACAGAACCCTTATGGAGACATTAGCAAATAAAAAGAGATTTGCTTTTCACATCAAATCCAAGACGATAAGCTGAATCACATTATATTTTAAGTTAAACTATGTGCAAACACGCCAACACCATCCACCTATGATGCTTCTGCAGCATAACAGAAATTGAAATACAACTGCTCTCTTGATTTATGTCCTGTACCAACTCACCTAATGAGCAACACCTAAGAAAACCCAAGAGAATCCCTCACCAAAGCCACTGGAAGCGGTTCTCTGCGTGAGGCTAACAGACAAGCACCTGCAGAAGCGCCCATTCAAACAGGGCAGTGAGAAAACCAACCTCCACGCTCATTACAGAGAAAAAGAGGGGTGGCAATATAAACATTTACCTTGCAGGGCTGGGTTTGAATGGAATCCCTGTGTGTCCACAATCGCAGGTACACTCTCTCCCCCAGTGAGGCGGACGACAGGAGAATTGGTTATCTAATAGGTTCCCATGTAGCTCCGTCTCCCTCTCACAAGTGCGGCTCTAAGAAGGATTTCCTCTCATATTGACAAATTAGCATAAGCTGCCTCCTGGCTCACCTGTACTCATCCAACCTGTTTGGCGCCGCCTCCACCCCGCTGCGCCGCATGCACCTGAAACTGGACACACCAGCTCGAAAATGTACTCTGTGGCATGTTAGAGCGATTGCTTAATGTGAAAAATGATTCAATTACACCTCCTGGGACGCTACAACGCCCGAGCTCTTTATTTTGGGGATTTTAGACTGCCTGTGAAATAACTTTTAAATGGCAATTTTAAGACCTGAAGACAAGAAACAACTATAAACCTAGAGCTTCTTGTCCCCTAAGAGGAATAGAAACCCCATTCTGACTTTATCTTTGCCTTGTAAGCAGATACGACAATGAAGCCAATGAGGAGAGGAACTCGCAGAGAATGGCCCGACGGTGTGAATCATTGACGTTCTGCTTTGTTTAGTCCTCAAATTTACTTTCATAAGGCTGATACAGCACAAATAATGACATATGGCTCTGAAAAAACAATGATAATATTAGAAAGGCAATCGTTTTGTTTGTCATCATAAAAAATGGATGTGATTTTATGAATGATTAATGAATAACGGCAACAAAAGATGTGATATAACTAGAGACACTGTTTAAAAAATAAAAAATAAAAAACTAGACTGCTTAATTAATGCAATGCACTTTCGTTTGATGAAAAAGGCATTATTGACCATTATCAAGCCTGTAATTTGATGTTAGTGTTACCTAAAAGAGATACAAACAATGTAGAGACCCAGATAAACTGCATAATATGTAATTTCCCACATTTTGAACACTTGAATTCTGTCATCATTTGCTCACCCTCATGTAGTCTTGTATTTTTGTCTGTACAATGGAAGTCAGTGAGGTCCTATGTTGTTTGTAACCAGTTGGCTTTTACCATGTGGACAAAAGCATTTTTTTATGTTCCACAGGATTAAGAAAGTCATACAGGTTTAGAATGATATGAGGGTTAGTAAACATTCAGGGTAACAGCATAATTCATTTTTGATAAGAATGAAAAGGCTGTGAGGGATAAAAGTACAGTGTGTTCAAAGGACTGTACTGTTGTACAAACACCTTCAGTGGACAAAAACTCCATAAAACAGTTATGAGTTGTGACATGATTACATGATTTCTTTATACAGTGTTACAGACTGAAGTCTATACCTCATAGCCTAATTTTTATCTGCGTTCAATTCAATATGGCGTCTAACCTGACTGAGGCCTATGATGACAATTTTCATTTTAGGCTGAACTATTCCTTTAAAGCTGTGTGTTTAAATACATTTTCATGGTTGAGTAGTTGATGCTCACAAAAGTGAAACAAAACTCTTTTAGCTGTGCATTTATTGAATGAGCACTGTGCTATGTCCGAACTGATTGCACTGTATTTTACATATAATCATTTTATATTTTTAACGGTTTTAAATTAATTTTAAATCAATTTTAAAATAATTGTAAAAGTTTTTAAATTCCTTGTTTTATTGTTGATTTTTTTTTAATGATTATTTTACTGCCTTTTATGTAAAGCACTTTGAATTACCATTGTGTATGGAATGTGCTATATAAATAAACTTGCCTTGCCTAACTTCACCAGGGTCTATGATGACAGGATTTTCATTTTAGGCCGAACTATCCCTTTAAGGCTGTGTGTTTAAATACATTTCCATGGTTGAGTAGTAGATGCTTACAAAAGTGTGACTCTTTGAAGACAACTCTTCCGATTGTCTTCAGTGGGCAGCCACAATTATGAATTGCAAAGTTGACTTTCTGGTTCGCGCACGGCGTAGCTCATTAGAGAGCAAGAAAGCTGAATAGAAGACGTTCACCTCGAGTATCTGAGTCTAAACTGCATTTTGAGAGAAATATGGAAATCTTTTGATCTGCAGAATGCAAATCTTCTCGCCACACAAATAAACAAGCCAGGCGTGAAGACTTTAACAAGAAGGTCCAAAGAGCGGCCCCTGGGTCTAATGAGTGTGCGATGGCACCCGTTCCTCTCCTCAGCCCACTGATGACTGCTCAGCCTCTGGAACATGCATCAGACCAATAGGTTACTCCAGTCCATGGTTTAATAAAGTGAAGAGGTTTCGGTTTACAAGACTGCTCGGTTTCAATATCCATCAGATTCTCTGGAAAAATGGCATCGCTCACTGCGCATACACCTCAAAGATGTTCTCAACATGAATAACATAACTGAATTACCACAGCAACATCCCAACTTACATGCATACCACTATTATGTTACACATTCAGAGAGTGCCGGGTAAAAAAAGACAAGCAGGCCCAACATTCAGGCCAATTGTTGTGGCCCCATTGTTCAAATCCTGATGGGAATCTCAGGGGCCGGCTGAATAGAGATGCTACTGTGGTCTCCTGTTACTTCCCATGGTTTCTAAGTGATGGGATCTTGGCTCATGTTCACTGGCTTCTTCTTAATGTTTAGATGCACCTGATAATAACATCACCTGGGCCTCCTTCTCGTCCTCATCCTCTAGGTCTTTGTATAACCCTAACTCATTAAAAATAAATCAATAGAAGCTTAGAGACTGGGACTCTTATTTCTGGCTCTGTCTGTAGTCCACTGAAAGAACACAAAAAGTGAATTCACCAAAGACCAGTAATTATGATTAAGAGCTTACCAAACAAAATGGAGCAGGGGAAGAATGTTTTCTGCGGTCTCATCCTTGCAACCGAGGATACAAAGTGGACAGTAGAAAAGGGCATTTGTATATATAATTGTTCACGGCTTTTTATCTGCTCTTGTCTTTCATATGAGAGCGTATTACATCATTCTTCACAAATCCTCCTAATTGAATACAAGAGAAATGTCCCATAGAATAAACTTCCAAGATGGCTTGGTTTAAACTGGACATTTGATTCTCAAGCCATGTTTTAAAAAAAACTGTTAGAAAGATGCTTTAAGAATAGCAATTATTATTATTATTATTATTATTATTATTATTATCACATTTTCTAGCACATTACCAAAGACCAAGGACATATGTCATTCATTTAGATTAATACAGAAGAAAATGAATGAACTTAAAAAACAGAAAATTTTCCACTGAACTGATTTTAAGAATTGAGAGCTAGCCTCTGCAAACCTTTTATTTAATTTCAGTTCAAACTGTCTCAGAAAGCATGATCTACTATCCAGACATTATGGCATAACTATCTAACCTGTTAAACGTAAAAATAATTACAACAGCAATTACATGAACAATGTGTAATTACAAGCCACACTGCAATAAGAATATTGTCCATTCCATACAGACTTTTACCACAGTAACCATAGTTTCTCCCAAAATAACAAATGCTACTTTTAAACCATAATAAAATAATACAGGATCTGAACAACAAACACTTTAACAGCAATAATTATGCCGAAAAAACAGCTTGGACTATCCTAAGCCAGTGGGACACAGTGGAGTTTAACTGGTTTGTCCAAAGCCCCTCTAAAACCAGCTTGTTCAGGCATAAAAATATGGGTGGGCGACATAGTAAAAATATCATATCACTTATTTTATCACAATTCTTTGTCATGTTGGTTTTACTATTTTGCATGTATCTGAGCAGTACAGCCAAACTATTTTAAAAACAAAGCCTTACAAGGTAACAAAATATACAATAAAGAATGGCAGATATTTAGCCAAAGAATGTAGATTCTTATTAAAACAACTGCATTAAAGGGTTAGTTCGCCCCAAAATGAAAATTCTGTCATTAATTACTCACCCTCGTGTCGTTCTAAACCTGTAAGACATCCGTTCATCTTTGGAACACAAATTAAGATATTTTGATGCATCCCGTGTGCTCTCAGACCCTCCATAGACAGCAAGTGTCCTTACACGATCAAGGTCCAGAAAAATAGCAAGGACATCGGTAAAATAATCCATGTGACATCAGGGGTTCAACCGTAATTTTACAAAGCTACAACAATACTTTTTGTGTGCAAAAGAAAAAAAAATTAAAACTTTATTCAACAATTCATCTCCTCCCACTAGCACCATTTTGGAGAATATCCACTGAACGTAAACGGTGTATGCTGTTCTGTGTCAGCTGCATCACGTGGATACGTTGTTTTTCGTTCAGATCAAAGTGTAAATGGCGTAAACTGTGTATTTTAAACAGCGTTTACGTCCATGGAACAACACGGGGGTGAGTAATTAATGACAGAATTTTCATTTTTGGGTGAACTATCCCTATAAAGTTCTTCAGTCAAGAGCAGTGGGTGACTTTTCCTCTTTGTGTTTTGTTGTTTTATTAACATTAATGGGATAGTTAACCCAAAAATGAAAAGCCTGTTATTGTCACAGCTATGGTGGAATGAGGAGCGCCAGACGAAGGAGATGAATTCAAACATTATTTAATATAATCCACACGAGGGTAAATCCGTAAAGGCAGACAGGAGACACAAGCAGCACATCACATTCTTAATACCAGACAAAGAAATAATGAACAGACTTGAACTTAAGTAGGGTTGGTAAATGATGATGATAACAAGACACACCTGAACACAATGACAATCAGACACAGACCGGGAAACTTGGTCACGGAGCACATGGGGAAGGAAAACACAACAAAACAGCCAAGGGTTTGACAGTTATCGTTTACTCACTCTCAAGTTGTTTTAAACCTGAATGAGTTTCTTTCTTCTGTTGAACATAAAAGTTATTTTGAAGAATGTGGGTAACCAAACAGTTGCTGTTCCCCACTGACTTCCATATTATTTTTATTTAATTTTTTTTCTGTGGACCAGCAACTGTTTGGTTACCCACTTTCTTCAAAATATCTTAATATCAATGTATCTTAATAATACAGGTTTGGGACAACATGAGAGTGAGTAAATAATGACAGAATTTTTGGGTCAACTATCCCTTTAATGACAAGCATCAGCATGTTTAGTACTATTAGTCTGATGTCACGTTTAAGACCTGCAAGCATCTAATATACAGGCACACATCCGTTTTTCTCTCAATTGTTTACTTTCACTTTAGACATAACAGACTGTGTTTATATGTAAACCTTGTTTGTTTTTGACAGTATTAACGCAATCAGATGCAAAAGATAACTAAGTGTGTGTGTGCACTTCAAGTGTGCTCACTCAGAAAAAGCAAATGTCAGAACAGCACCCGAATGAAATGTTTAACCGGCAAGGTTTTAAACCACATGCAAATAATGTACTCATGTGATTGCGAAGTGCAGTGTCCCATGAGTGTAACTGTACCACTGAGTTAACATTTGATGTGATTGCCACAATGTACAGTACATTAAGACGGAGGCACCAGAACTGCAACTGCGGTAATACGATATTACCTCAAAAGCAGATCATGGAGACATTTTAAATGTCCATGGTCAAAAATCGTGACATCACATACCCCTACTTGAAAACCAGTTAAGACCAACAAAGTAGCTTAAGCTGGTTTAAGCTGTTTTATTTTTCAGCAGTAAATTCATGAAGGCCTTCATTCCCACTGGTATAGGTGGCAAATTAATAGCTCTATAATTTTGTTATACCTCCACTAGCACCTACATTCACATCAGGAGTTAAGGCAGCACATGGTTTTCTCTAGTATTTACCTCAAGCTGCTGCCATTAGCATGTTTGTATCACGGCTAATGCTCTCAGCAGGAAGAGCGGGTGGGAAGCAGCACATCACCACTGCCGTCACTTGTTACTCTGATAATCTGCTGTGATGGAATCGCAGCACCAATCGATGTTTCAAGATGCTTACACCTACAGACATGTGGACAAGTAGGCCTGCAAGATTAGCAACTGGCACAACACTCACTTCACACATGAAGATCCAGAGACACAAGAAAATGTTAATACAGCAGGATTGAATGTGATATATTATAAACAAAACCAAAAAAATGCATTATAGAATTTCACTAAGAGAAAGAATAACTTGTTAGCATACTTGATACAACATACTTGGTCAAAATGTTCACTGTTAGTTCATATTAACTAATACATTACTGCCCCTATATGTTACAAAAGGTTTAGTTTATATTAGTGCTGTCAAAATTAGTGCGTTAACGCAGGCGATTAATTTTTCCACTATAATGGTGTTACAAAATATTTAATGCAGTTAACGCAGGGGCGGAGCCACCCCACTTATAACTGATGCTTCTGTCTTTTTTTCTTGACAAGAAATGCATTTATTTAGACGCACAACATCTTTACTATAACATCAAATGGGAGACTTTTCAGATGCGCACTCCACCTCAGTGCCAGCCACTAGTCAAATGAGCGTGGAAACGGTACAGGTGATGAGGAGCTTCAGTAGAACGTCAGTTAACTGCGGTCAGACCAGGCCATATGTCAGTAAAAACAAAATTTCCTCAAATGCAAATAAAACTACGAGCATGCGTGTCAGATCTGTGTCACATTTAGCAGCGGCAGCTCTTAAAGTAATAGCAGCCAAATAACCTAATAACCCAGCTGCTGTGATGTCTGTTAATCAAAGAACAAAAGAAAAAAAGAGGAAATCAATAACTTTTTTAGCTTTAAGGATTCATCTACATTTAAGTTAGAAGTTAGTGTTTGATAGCTTTATTCAATTTCTGTATATGTCCTACTTGCTGAAGGGCACATGTAAATATGACATTTATTATAATGGGTTTGTTTTAAGTTCACTTAAATTAGTTGTCATTTTTAAAAGTCTAATAAATGTTAAGTCTCAATTATACTGTAATGTTGAATAGCTATATTCAAGGGTTTAATATTAGGGGGGGAAACCTATTTCACAGTAGTATTGATATCAGCGATACTCGCCTTCAGTCATAAAGATGTCACTTAACAAATATTAAAAATATACTGTCAAAATATACTGTCTTTATGTTGTTTCTACTTTAATTTGAAGATTGAATGTGAAATTATTGCAATATAAACGTATATTTAAAAACTGTAATGTTAGGTGGGATTAATCACGTTTAATCGCGATTAATTTCGGAAAACTATGCGATTATTTAATTCATTCTTTTAATCGATTGACAGCAGTAGTTTATATATACATTTAGATTAATTAATGCATTCAAGGATTATTGTCCATTGTTAGTTAATCCATAAACTAATAAATGCAACCGTGTGGTAAAGTTCTTCCACACATAGTGTGTCTTTGGTAACCATGCTCCACATATGCTCCACATGTCCACACATGATCTCTAACAGGGCTGAATGATTGGAAGCCTCTAGTCATTTCCTGTAGTGAAATTAAAGCTTTGTGTGTTTAGTAATGTTTTTTTTGTGATTTGGTGATTATAAAAATGACATGTTGCTTTGCGATTATCAATGTAGTAAATAAACTTTACAAGACTAACAGATTATTAACAGAAGGCTTGTACAGTAGCAAAAAAATTATTAAAAAGTAAACACTGCAAAAAAGATTTTCCTTCTCAGTATTTCAGTCTTGTTTTCCAGAACAAATATAAATGTTTGATTCTTAAATTAAAATACATTTACGTAAGAAGTAATATGAGACATTAAGACATATTAAGTCTTGTTTTCTTAAAAATGCATCAGAATAAAGTGTGTTCTGCTTAAAACAAATATCTGCCAATGGAGTAAAATGATCTTGTTTTACCTTTGAATTAAGTTTATATTTTTATTTTAATTCTCACATAAAACTTTTTAATTTTTTTAAAGAAAACAAGACTTAATATTTGATGTCAGTTTGCTACTCAAGTACATTTATTCTGATTTAAGAATGCTTGAATTGGAAAACTAAGAAACTACGTTTTTTTTTGTTTTTTTTGCTGCAGTGTAGATAAACGTTGTCTAGAATATGATGCAATGAGCACTGGGCTCTTTATCTTCAAAAACAGCGAAACCTGACCTCTCCAATTGTATTTAGAATACAAAATGACAAAAAAAATAATAATTCATAGACTACAACAACCACTCTTCTCCCTACCCAGAACCCCCAGAGTAAAAACCCTGTTTCTATTTGAGTAACAGGACCTACTTTCGAACTATCAGGAGCCCTGTGTTTGACAGCACATTAAAAAGAGAATTTCTACAACTGAACTTAACAGAACAGCTAAAAGACTCAAAGTAACAAGAACACGAGTGCTTGAAAGAAAAGAGAAAAAATGAAGTTGGTACCACCAGCACGCATTTCTCCTGAAAAATGTGTCTTATCCAAAATTCTAGAGACGAATAAAGAGCCAGAGCATTCTTTTTTGAGGCAGCCTTCCGTTTCAGCGATGGCTTGAAGATAAGAAGGATGGCATGAATTCAGAGCAGTATGGATTCACTTTGTAGTTCAGTGGTGACTGTAGAGGTAACTTAAAACAGCAGCCTGCCCTGTCACCTCAGTCCTTTCCCTTCCATCCTCTGCTCACAGATCTTGCTTTCACGCTCCAGTAGACTGCCTGCCCCCTCAAAACTAATATCAAAACCCTCTGAATTAATCACTTCTCTCAGTCTTGGCTTTATAATGAGTCTCTGTGGGAATTATAAACGGAGTTGTATTAGGTCTCTGAAATGTTCTTGACGTCCATTGTGTTCTTCTGCAACAATCGACAGCAACGCTCAAATATCACCAAACTCCTCAGCACTCTTGTAAATGTCAATAACAATGAAAAATATATTTAGGATACCTGACATTTCATAACAGTGGGGTAATACATTCTAAATAACTAATAGATATGACCAAACACTAGATGTATTACTGATTGATCAATTACATTGTATTCATTTAGCAGACCCTTTTATCCAAAGCGACTTACAAATGAAAACACTAGCAAGCAATCTGTCAGTAGAGACAACAATATTTGTTACTGCTAGATCAGTACAGAAGCTAGAGCGGAGGTGAAACGCAGGAAAAAAAAGATTGTATATAGAATGGCCATCAATTTGTCCAGGTTTCCCAAAGCACTAGGTAAGAAATTTGTAAGAAATGAAATGTGTTTGTAAAATATCTACTTTAAAATTACTTTACAGGGCAGACAATAATTTTAAACTTTATCGTGGGTTGGTCTGCTAAGAACCACTAACTGCATTTAACCTAGGGTTGGCCAATATATGGTTAGACACGATCAACCGGTAGAAAATTTGTCAAGCCGAAGAGATTTTGGACTATCGTCTCTATTGTGGTTACACGCTCATGTGACATTGCTGTGTTATGTGGTCACGAAAACATATCGTTTGCACACGTTTTTAAGCATTGTGGTTTAAAAAGTGATTTCAAGCCGTTGAAACGCAATCAGCAATGAAAGAACTAATTTTGCTATATGCGGAGACGGTGCTCACAGAGTGCGAGAGTATTGAACTGAGTTATTTTTGCCACTTTATAGAACTTTAAATATCTATAGGTTAATTTTATAGGTTAAATACACACACTTGTATGTGTCAAAATGCCCATCTTTGCAAGTATCCTTGTAAAGGCAGTAATTTATATCTTAAGTGAAAGCAAACAGCTGAGAAAGAAAACGTGTTACAGTATATTGGATCCGAGCAGCTCTTAAAGTGACAGCAGTCTAATCTTCCTGCTGTCTGTCATTCATGATAATCAAACAAAAGAAGAGAGAAAATCTCTCACTGCTCTTGACTAAACCAATTTTATAACTTTAATAAGAAGAAATATATATCTAATTTACCCAGTGAGGAATATGTCGTTGTTTATATACATTTGATTACTTTATACAATGCATGTTGCATTTCTTATTTATTTGTTCTACTGTAGTTTTGTTGTCCTATTGTTTGTAATTAGTTTTTTTTCTT
The DNA here is from genome assembly GCF_001515645.1 of Sinocyclocheilus grahami. NCBI lineage: Eukaryota > Metazoa > Chordata > Actinopteri > Cypriniformes > Cyprinidae > Sinocyclocheilus > Sinocyclocheilus grahami. The sequence goes on along the minus strand of NW_015505344.1, from coordinate 1,387,976 downwards.
ACTAAATCGCTGACTGTTTACTTGTGTTCAGTGAGCTTGAGTTAGTTTTTTGTGATATTGGTGACAAGAATTCTGAAATGTCTGTGGTATCAAAAATGTGAAATCATAAAGAACTTATTTAAAGCAAAAATAACTATATTGTCATATGCATCGTTACCGTGAAATAAAATTACTCATATCGTGATATAAGATTTTGGTCACATCACCCACCCCTATGTAGGATATCAGACCGAATCAGACAATCTAAGATTTGGTCAAAACATGGTTGAAACATGAGGAGCCAAATTCCACAGAGACCCAAGACACAGGATGTCGTAAATCAGATCCTGGTGCCACAAGCCTGAACCAACTAGCAGCTTTGAGTAGCTCACAGCATTTAAACAAAAGAACACTTATTGACAATTCCAAGGAGATTGTCAATTTTGGGGCAAGTAAACAAGATTAATGGTCAAAGAGATGCACATGTAAACCAGTGATAGTAATCACGATCACGAGCTCTTCGGATTTACTTTTCCCCCCACCTCTGAGACAAAGAACAGACTGAGATTCCTTACAGACATTTTAACCTCTCTGGTCTTCACAGAACATATCCTTACATCCACAGAATGCTCCAGAAATGACCTTTCCATGTATATATGCACCTAAATGATGCTAAAAGGACTTATGAGCAACTAATCATTTCTATGCATAACTCCATATTATGTATGCAACCCACACGTTTAACTACCATGTTTTAATCACGTATTGTGTATGTCTTTTTGATAACTATTGAATAGCTTAAGGGTTCCTATTCATGTTCAGTATGTGTGTGTTTGAATCTTCATGCTTGAAACGTTTCTTCCAATCAATT
>NW_015505344.1:1382632-1386156 GCF_001515645.1 Sinocyclocheilus grahami | reverse complement strand
TTGAGCGTGCTCTGGCTTACACGCCAGCTCCTCCAAAACCATGAGGAGAAACGCCACCTAGTCTCGTCAAACTTTACTTCTATTTCATTTCTTTAGTTTATTCTATTTTCCGTTGAGAGTTTTGTGTGTTCCAAGTTAAGTTTTGCCTAACGCCGTGCCTCAAGTGCCGTCTAAAACTTTAACCAGCCCACAACTCCGCATCGTCAGCCAACGCCCAACCACTGGCTTCCCCAAGACTGAACTTTCAGCCAATCAGAAAAGCGGGAAACCCCCTGTTCTGCAAGGACGACAACAAAGGGAACCCCGGACACAGGAACGCAAGTACCTCCAGATCCTAGCTGAACTGGTGCATTTATTATAAATTTTAACCTCATTGAGGAACTCAATGCGAGGGTTAATTAAGTGATTGATGTTTTTTCAGATCTATGCAATTGCACATATTGCTGTAAACTTGGGATTTCACATTTTCATTCTCTTTAAACTAATTATTTCCTCACTTTCTCTCTTTCTGCAACTTGTGTGAATGCGTGTGTTTATGTGTTAGATTAGTTTATATGTCTTAGATTTATCCAATAAAGCCTCATTTATATTCTTGTGTTTTGTGCTTACAAGTTAATGTCTTAAACTGCCGATCTTGTTACTGTACTAATTAATAGTGTTTTCACTATATTTTGGATATAAATATTCATTGCAGAATTGATGTCATATGGCTCATTCAATGAATCGCTGGCCATCTCAGTGATCAGCCGAAATACAGTGATTCTGTCCAAATTCCCTTTAAAATCTTAAACGATTCCCTTTGAGCTAAATTGACCTGTTTCCCTTACACCTAATTTAACCTGCAATAGTTTTCATGTTTAAATAAAGAATAACTCCTGATCTTAGTGTCAAAATTTTGTGTTTTGGCCAGACAACCACCGTAAAAATTAACTTAATTTACTAGGACTAAGTTACTATGTTACAAGCTATGTGCTGGTTTATTAACAATTGCTACATAATAAAACAAAATAATGTACAGCATAAAGATAGTGTGATTTGCAACATTATCAAGAAGTTTAATCTGAAGACAGAACGTTTTAAGACTTGACCTTTACTGTTTAGTAAATCCTATTATCAGTTTTATTATGCACAAGATGTCTCAACTTTTTCTTTGCACCTGCACCTTCCTCAGCTCAGAAAATACATTTTCATGACCTTATTATTAAAAATGATCACACCCTATCATCTGCTCCAACAGAAACAACAAAACAGACCTCAAACCAATTTGATAAAAGACATCTGCAAATGTCTAAATGAGAAAAACAAATCTGAAACAACAACAACAACAAAAACATGTTCATCATTCCATGCTCTCTATATATCCCTTTAACCTGTTGACGTCAATAACACATATTTCCACTTGTTTTCTCCCTTTCTGAGGAGAAAGGATGTGCAATACTTCATTAATCCTGGGCGATATCTGGGGAGAGTGACCTGTAAATGTTAAGCAACGTTATCAATCCTGAGATGGAAGCTTGTGATTCATCACAATGTGTTTCCATTAAAAAGCCCCACGAGAACAGCTCTTGTGTCCTGCATCTTTTTCAATCAATACCTGCGGCATGGATAGCCTTCTGTGCAGCTCTGCAAAGATGCATTAAGGCATGTTTAGATGTAAAATGAAAGAGTAAAAATAAAACTCACACAAACAGAGCTTCATTGAAAAGTAGCCACAAATACAAAAACACTGATCAACGGGATACTTTTGTATGAGTTAAATAAACCAACACCAGTTGGGAATACATCAGAATCATTTAGAAGTTAGTTTAGTTAAAATAGTGAGGGTCATTTCTGCAAGTTACTTTGGTAAGGACATTGTCAAATTAGGTGGCGACAAGTGGCCATCTTTATGAGTGAGTCACTGATTCATTTAGAGAGTTATTGGTTTAGAAATATAACAAAGAGGAAATACACATACTAAGCAGTACATTTTTACATAAGAAATAGGGCAACTGGATAGTGTAGGGTGGGGCGATTTGGCCAAAAAAATTATCACGATAAAATGTTTCATATCAGTCGATATCAATACTTATCACGATGAATTTCAAATCTTTATTTCTTTCAAGTTTAAAGGCAGATTTTTTTTAAATTGTGGTTTTAAACTACTCTTTATGGTCAGAGCACGATAAACACTTCACATTTTTTAATTTTTTACACTTTTCCAGTCATATTTCCTTAACAAAATATCTAAAATATCTTGATAGAAAAATGTATTTCTTAGTTTCTGCATTTTCTAATGAGTGATATTGTTTCAAATCATGAAACAGGTTTGTGTTGCCAGACTATGACACATATCTTCAGCAGTTTGCAGTGCACGCTGCAATGTTAATATTACTTTTTTTTCCTCTTAGAAATGCACATTTGACAGTAGCTTGAGTTGACAGTATACATTTAGTATAAATGCAAAAATTATATTGCTTAATCACAAAAATACTGTAATTATCCATCACTCTTTTAATACACTTAATACATATCTATATTAATAATATAATAAAATTCGATATGAATATCCCACATTTCTGCTAAAATAGCATGGTGCAGTTAGTGTTACTACAGTAAATCCATGGTAAATGACAGTGATTTTTAAATTGAAAAGCCTTCTGACTATATCTTTGCACACAGTGTTTCTACTGTTTGTCAGCGCTGTTTCATCTGGCTTTAAACTAGTTTAAATCACAGAGTCATTTTTGTGCTTTGCTGAATTGAAGTGCTTCACATTGGATCACAGCACTGTTTAGTGCTCGAGTGACTGAGACTCATCACTGAGTAAATGCAGCTGCGCTGCCATTTGTACTCTCAGCCGAGCGTATAAATAGAGTGTGTGACACGTTCAAATGAGTAGCGCTGTTTCGTTCCCCTTTTGGTGCATAAACATTATATTGAACATTTATCGAAGTGTTCATATCGAGGAAAAATCCTCGTTTTATCTATTTCAGTTACTTCAAAGGTCCTTATTTTTTGGTGGTGTAATGGCATAAATGTAATGGTGGAACTGTTTTGTAATTTAGACATTAAGGTATGTGCAAAAAAATTCAATAGCATAAACTATGTTTGAAAACAAAATTAGTTTAGTTACTATTTTTCATTCACAAACTTATTTCAGTTATTTTATTGTCATAGACAGCGGGGCTTTATTGCGATATTGGAAAAATAAGGTGCTGTCACATTAATTATCCCTTGTTAGTCTATCAGACTGTGCTCATTAATTAAGTGATCAGTGTCTGAACAGGTTGCAATGCAACAGTCTAATGTGGAAGTGAGCCATTATTAACAGCTGCAGCACACAAACACACGCTATCTCTGAGGGATTTTCAAGGATGCAACTCAAACACTAGAGCTTTGAGCCCTGCTTATCAAGCACTTTTGCTCAAAACCAACTATATATGAGGACAAGAATTTGTTTAAATGTGTAACCCCACATCACCTCCTTCTTTTTGAACAGAACAGCCTCAATATGCTTTTTATACCGCTATTTTTGTCTACTC
>NW_015505344.1:1379809-1380459 GCF_001515645.1 Sinocyclocheilus grahami | reverse complement strand
AGAACAGCCTCAATATGCTTTTTATACCGCTATTTTTGTCTACTCCAGGGATGCATCTAATCACCTGTGTCTCTCAAGTATCTAATCTGAGGACGTAAATATAAAAGACTGTAATATAGACTGGGGAGTGTTGGAACACTATCAGTTTAACCAATTGGAAATTAACATCACAATCGTTCATTTGGGAATGTGAGGTGACAAAAAATAAAAACAGAAACAATTAGTAAGCAAGTAAGACAAGACACATTTTTTTTTTATTTGTGCTCATGTTAATTGATTTTTAGAACAATTAGTTGTAGTTTTCAAATTTGATTGGCAGCATTTTAGGAATGACTTCTCAATGACCCTTTCAGTAGGTTTACACGGTCAATGTGTGGGGAAAAAAAGGCCAACATTGTCAATAATGTAATGATGCATGTAATGATTTCAAACCAAGCAGCTTTCTGTTAGTTAACGCAGAACCAGCTAACAAAAACCTGTTCTGATAAGGTTTTGCTAACAATCCCACTTAGTTATGAACATTTTTTCTAACATTATTATAAACCAGATCACTTTAAATGAATGCTATTACTGCTACTGGAAAACATTCGTTCATAACAGCCTAGCCAGAATGTTAGCCTAAGTTTTGAGAGCATTGTCGTTAGCTGGGG
>NW_015505344.1:1377707-1378793 GCF_001515645.1 Sinocyclocheilus grahami | reverse complement strand
AAATTATCTGAATAATAGTTTAATGGTGCCAAAAATGGGAAACAGAAGTAGTATTACCTTCAATATATCCCTTTGGCTCTAGCATAAAGTCATCCCACTTAAGTCAGACAGCAAATGTGCAAAATATAAAAAAATAATAATAATGTCTTCCGGGTCCACATGGGATGCAAAATATCATTACAGGGCCACAAATAAGCATATATGTTTTAACAGAATAAAAATTATAATATCCAATTTAGATTTAAATTATAATAATTTTTAACAATATCACTGTTTTATTGTATTTTTATCTAGTAAATTGTGCTTTTGTGAACATGAAACATTTTACAAATCTTACCGACCCCAAACTTTTGAATGCTTATAAACATTATGGGGAAAACAGAAATAATGAACTAATATACTGATATCAGTTTATTGCTATATACTGGAAAATATACTGGTAGTGTGTATGTGACCCTCAGTAAAGTGGTCTTGTTACCTCAAAGCTATGAATGCACTGTATCAGCAGAACAAAATTAAAGATTGTTCCCTAATCATCAGCACCCAGAGGAAATCATTAACGCTCAGGTAAACGTGGCTGAATGTGACAGAAACTTACAATGTTGACAATGCTTTAAAATGAGGCTGAGTTAGTGTATCTATCAAAATATCTGCTGCTGTAACAAATACAGTCCCATTTAAAAGGTTAATTTATAACTCATGAGAGAGTTTATAGGATCTTATTTTAGCAAAACACTGAGTTTTGACCAAAGAAAAAAAGGCATTTTATTAGTTAAAGGTGAAGCATGTAATTTCAGCAGAAATATACTGATAGAATTCCAATCTGTCTGATTGAGAGGTGGGGCTAATAACATTGGCTTAACCAGTGGCACAAGTTTGGTGTGGGACAGGGGAGTGTTTGTACTTTACCATACAATTAGGTTTCAAACTTTAAAGGGGTCATATGATGTTGCTAAAAAGAACATTATTTTGTATATTTGGTGTAATGAAATGTGTTTATGTGGCTTATACTATCTTTTTACGTGCTGCGTTGCATCGCGCAAGCATAAAACCATGTCTGCATTTGTGATCGGAGAAATGACAAAC
>NW_015505344.1:1374527-1375673 GCF_001515645.1 Sinocyclocheilus grahami | reverse complement strand
TGTGTTCCATGGTTACCCAAGTGAATGCCACGCACCATTTCCACTGCAGGTCTTTTTCTTTACAGCTTTTGTCCAGTTCCCCTGTCCAACCAGGGTCAGAGCAGGGCAGTAAGTGTCCCGAGTGGCCGCTATTTTTCACACTAAGGAACTTAGTGCCTGGTGGTCCTGGTTTGGACATAGGTACGTGACAATATATTACTATTTGTAAATGACTGCAATCCATTGGAATTTAGTTAGTTATAGCTTTTGCAATTTGAATGTCCACAATTTACCATTGTTATGTTCTGTGTAAAGTTTTAAAGGATGGTTGGAATATTTTCAGAGCTCTGTCTTAGATTAAGAAGCAAGAAGATTGGCTCTGTATGATGAGTTGCTCTTGATGTCATGTGACAAGCATTGAACTGACTATTAAGTCCTGACCACACTAACGTCTCAAATTTATATAATTTCATGTCAAGCGGTTTTATTGCCTGTCGTCTCATTAAGAACAGAATTGAAATACAGTTTCTCTAGAGCCACAGCGCAAAATGTAACAATGACAGCTGGTCATTGCAAGATGCTACAATAAACGCTAAAAACATATACGCATGGGATAACGATAACGAAGAATAATAGACGAAATGCTTTCGGTTGACAAAAATGGATAGTGTTGTGTTGTCGATTGGCTGCAAGCTCACTGTGTGGTGTAAAATGTTTTGTGCTGATATGTGTGTCATGAATTATTATTTCGGTTACATTTAAAACCATGCATACCAGTTATGTGTCAGAATATTTTAAAATGGCGACTGGAGACAGTGCGCAAAATAGAGAAATTCTAAGCCAAATAATATTTTATTAGGACATTGCAGTTATGAAAGCGGATAAAAAAAAATCATTAGCAAAACTAAAATAATCATTTCAAACGTTCGCTTATTTCGCTGTTACGCAAAAAATAACGCTACAAAAATGTATATGGCGCACCGAAAAAACTTCAAACCGCTGTTTTCTTATTTAATGTTTTGACTATTGTGAGAGACGTACATCAGGAGCAGACGAACAGTAAACATTAACTATACGTGCAAATCTTTTAAAATTATGTCAAACTAACATGTTTTTGTGATAAGATTGCCTTGCAGAAGATGTTATCGATTGGTTGACAGGAGCTGC
>NW_015505344.1:1373155-1373868 GCF_001515645.1 Sinocyclocheilus grahami | reverse complement strand
AGAAGAATCCTGACAGTTGCCTTAATGAGATTCCGCATTAGGGCCGCGCTCACACACTTTTCTCCCAGCCATGAGCACGCCCTTCACTTTCAATCTCACACACAAGTAATTTGGGAAACATTAACCCTATAAAAAACTAAATCCAGACAGCATTGCAGACACTTTTCTCACCGTCCCGGATTTAATGCGAGACAAGAGCCTTAAATAGTTTGCACCCATGCTTATGAACAGAAATAGATGCATGTGTGAATATCAAATCAAACATTTGCAAACTATATTTGATTTTAAAACTTGATGTAAAAGTCAGGCAGATTTCTGACAGAATTGGGTTTGTTATTGCAGGCGTACACACAGAATAACTTGAATATTATTATGTATTATTACCTTCCCACAAATACAAAAGCTGTATACAGAATTTCTTTGTGTGAAACTTTAAATAAAAACTTTATATGAACGTTATAATAAAAACTTGCATACACAAATATTGTATAATACTACCAAATCTACTCACAGCGTAACTGACCTATTTTTACAATTTACCTGATTTACTAAAGCAGTTAATTGTTAACAGGTATTAAATGTAACAAGCACTACACTTTTTTATATGAAAAACTATATAGTGTTAGTAGCAGTGTGTATGTACTGTAGTAAATAGATGAATGTGTTTAATGCATTGTACATTTCACACCGTGATATGACCTTACAAAAAAAAA
>NW_015505344.1:1370588-1372242 GCF_001515645.1 Sinocyclocheilus grahami | reverse complement strand
CCAAAGCTGTTAAATACTTGCTTTCTATTTTAATATAATATAAATTTGTGGTGACAAAGCTGAATTTTCTGCTGTTCCAAGCAGTGTCACATGATCCCTCAGAAAACACCCTAATGTGTTGAAAACAGTTAATATAAAAAATATAAAGTTCACTTTAAGTTAATGCATCACTGCTGAATAAAAGCATTAATTACTTTCAAGAAATTAAATAAATCAAATATTGCCTTCCCCAACATTTTTAACAGTAGTGGATCTGTTTAAAGTTCATTTTATGTGTGCACTAGCATGCAGATATTAGCATACTGTATTTGCTTTGAGCATGCAAGACAAAACATTTTTAATGCAAATCACTAGTGCTTAAAGGTTTAGAACTTTTTTGTATTGCTTTTCACACTTCAGTGGAGCTTACTCAAAAAAGGATTAAAGGGCATACTAGATCTTTTGGAAACATCTCCCTTGTTCTCTTAAGTCGCTGATATGTGCTGGCATAAATAAAAAGCAGATGGCTATTATGAGAAAGTCCTGGAGCTGAGCGCAGTAGCGTTATGCCAAAGACCCTGTCACATTTATTATCCATCTCTATCTGATTAGCATTTCAACTCACTTGTCAGGTTTACTTGATATGTGTCGTAATGTGATTTGTGGTTCAGGAGGAGAGCATCTCTTATAGTAAGTAACATAAGTAGCCACAACATTATTCATTACTCAGGGCCACAGTATGGTGGTTAGTGTTACAGCGATTAATTTCATGTTCCCTTTCCACTTTTGGAATTTAAAAATGAAAGATTCAAATAAATAATTGCAATTATTCTATTGTTTAATGAGAAAAGAAAAAAGCATTATTGAATATATATGCACACACACATTTGATAGATAGATAGATAGATAGATAGATAGATAGATAGATAGATAGATAGATAGATATATTTTTTTTATTAGATAGATTTTATAAAGGGGTACTTTTTAAACTGGCACTGATGGCTGTCGGGGTAAACAAAAAAAATGACATAAAAGGTCAGGAACCACTGTTGTGGATAGTAGCTTAGGGTTTGATCAATTTGTTTTCAACATCTCTCTGGACAGTGGTAAACACTTTGCTCCTCTTTATCTTTGCAGTCCTGGTTGAACGTGAAGTGGATTTACTCGCAGGCAGCATGCAGCGCGAGTGTTGGAGGTCAGCTCTCTCCCACTGCCTCTCTAGCGAGGTCACAGCAACCAGACTCCTGTACTGATACGCCTAACCGTCTCTTGGAGCAACCATCCATAATCTGAAGAACTTGGGGAAGTGGCCAAAAACCTGTCGGCACGACACTGTGGTTCAGACTGTGGTACTGAGGACGCTGTGGGGAACAAACTGAGAGAGTGTAACAGAGTAAACAAGATATTTATCTAACCTTTTAGATTAAGAACAAGATTTGAGTAAGATTTTTGGTTTTACATTCTGCATCTTAGATTTGTGTCTGGTAAAGTCTAAAGTCTTTGTTTACAGATGTACATAATAAAAGATGATATTTACAATAGTCCCTGCAACTCCAAAAAATTAAAATACAGTTTTATGTATATGGAAAAACACATTTCTTAAGTAATGCTGTAAAATAAAGGCCTACATGAGAGTCAGTTGGTACTACATTATTATAATATTGAAGGTTAAAAT
>NW_015505344.1:1365945-1368128 GCF_001515645.1 Sinocyclocheilus grahami | reverse complement strand
GAACCCCAGCAGATAGCCAGGACGGAGCTGGAGGAATGAGCCAGTGAGGCTCCTGCCAAACCAGAACCCAGGCGGGCAACCAGAGAGGAACCGGAATCCTGTCAGGCAACACTGGTGGGACAGAAAACCCTCTCAGCAACTCAGGAGAAACTGAAAACCAGAGCAGAGAGTTTATTAACAGCCTCAACGGCTGCAACAGGACAAGCCGATTGCTCCGCAACGGTCCCCGTGAGCTCCCGGACTGGAGCGGGCTCTGGAATGGGCTCTGTGTGCTCCCGGACTGGAGCGGGCTCTGGACTGGGTTCTGTGAGCTCCCGGACTGGAGCGGGATCTGGACTGGGCTCTGTGAGATCCCGGACTGGAGCGGGCTCTGGACTGGGCTCTGTGAGCTCTCACCCTCCGCCGCTTAGTGGGAGTCTGAAGGATAGAGGTGGTGGGAAAATCCCTGCAGAAGGGTTCTGACTGGCCTGGTATTGCCCACTGACTTCGACCCTGGAGATATCTGACGAAGCCCCAGAAGTCTAGGATCTCGAGTCCATCCACCTCCCACTGGGGCAAAGGATTATCCAGACAGATGTTAAGGAGGTTCCTTAAGTGCAGCCTCATTATAATCTAGCCCCACCGCCAACATCCAAAAGGTCTGGGCAAACCCACCAACCTCAATTCCTTCCTGCCTCTGAGCCATCAGAGTCCGGTGTTGAATCATTCGCTCCTTCCCTGTGGCAGAAGGGACGATCCGAATGTCCATGGTTCAAAAAAAAGGGAAAAAGAAAAACAAACTGCTGGATCTTGTGGTGGCTGCTATATTCTGTCACGGGATGCCAGGCGAGACAAGGTAAGATCCAGGTGCAGTTTATTGAAAGTAGCAAATAATCAAAACGGAACAAAAACGTGGCAAAAGGTAATCCAAAAACACAAGGAACTGAATAACACGGTGAACTCCAGATAACATCAAGGTCAGACATGGGAAGACAAATACAATATAGCAGCAATGACAGACAGCGTGAGCATGGTATATATAGATGGGATAATGAGTAAATGACTAACAGGTGAATATGATCAGAATTGATAAACAGGTGCTCATGATCAGACAGAATGACAAGCAAGGGACTATGGGAAATGGAGTTAAACACATAACAAGAAACTGGAGAGCGCCCTCAAGTGGCCAGTCCAGGGCACCCCAACCAGACACTTTGACAAGATCGGGTTGTTGATGTTTGTCTGCCATCATCGCTCTGTCTGCACAGCGTGCGTGAACGCGCTGATGACGTATCCTGTCTGCGCGAACCGGGTGCGCAGAGATATGCTAATACATACTTTGACAGGCAGGAAGGAAAGCATATTAAAACGCTCGGACCGATGATTGGACGAACATTTCTTGATCCTACACCTTCCACAGAATATATAAATACAGACAAATAAATTTAGACCACTTAACTTAATGATTGCTATCGGGATGTGAAGAGACTTTCAACCAGCATAACAAAAAATGTTTCCGAAGACAATCACCTATTGCACCTTTAAAGATTATGAGGGCACATGAATTAAAAAAAATAATGAAGTGCATGGATAAATTATTTATAATAAACACTACAGTATTCCATTAAAAAATATGAATTTTTTTATTTTGATTTCATGGTGACTTTAAGAGCCAGGACAAATTTTAATATTTAATATAACTCCGATTGAATTCATCTGAAAGAAGAAAGTCATATACACCTAGGATGGCTTGAGGGTGAGTAAACCACAGGCTAATTTTCATTTTTGGGTAAACTAACCGTTTAACTGAAAACAGGCTAGACTAATCGAATCGCTTCTTGGGATTTAAGACTGGATATGTTTTGTACAAATGAGAATCGATTAAAGTCGAGAAATCAATATTATACCCAGCCCTAATGTTTATATTGAATTTATTTATATCAAATAAATACATTTGATGGGCTATACATTTAAATAATATTTGTTTAAATAATTATTTAAACATAAATAATAATTTTTTATCAAAAACGGCAACATTTGAGAAAAAAGTCGAATTGTTTGCATTACTGGATATTAGGCTGCGGTTGGTCGTTTAACATTTTTATCGCAAAAGTCAAACCACACCACGTTCTTACCTTCTCCATCAACTAACTGACACACTCTGTTGTGAACAGTAACTGCCAACTTTGATTTGATTGGCCATC
>NW_015505344.1:1364813-1365369 GCF_001515645.1 Sinocyclocheilus grahami | reverse complement strand
ATGATGCTCCATTGTCTCTGAAATATGTGGGTAAAGCATGTTCAGGCTAGTCTAGTGTCCCTCTTGAGACTGCTGCTCTGACCCCTCTCTCACTCTTTTTACCTCACTGTCACAACTGACAGTCTTCTCCTCTCTCCAAGCAGCAAAACAGTGACACTGACTCTGTCCTGTCAATTATTTATGTTTAAGTGCCCAGCCTTGAGTCGTATACCCTCTCCTCTCACTGCACACAGTCTGGGCTTCAGTCTCAGAGAGACCCCTCTATTCCATTCAGCCTTCTGCACTTTGGCTGATAAAATCCAGTCTTTATTTTTGAGATGCTTTTACTTATGCAATAAGCCACGAGTCCACAACTGCCCACGAGAGGCTGTTCTTCATAGTGAATTTACCACAGGTAAAGGCTGATCTTGGGCATAACCTGAAGCTGAGTTCCTAAAACCTCCTCAATTGATACTTAAGTGGCTTTTTATTAAATGTGTTTAAAATCATGTAAAGTCACCTGAGATGATGATTTATCTATCTCTCTGTCTGTCTGTCTGTCTGTGTCTCTGTGTGT
>NW_015505344.1:1364175-1364803 GCF_001515645.1 Sinocyclocheilus grahami | reverse complement strand
CTCTGTTGTGAACAGTAACTGCCAACTTTGATTTGATTGGCCATCATTTTGACATTGAGCATTGTTAGACCGCTGCCCAGCCAAATTATATAACTTTTTGTCATAATATAACAACAACAAACAGAGCACTGCATAATGGAGTTCAGCCGAGCAGTGCAGAATTTCAAATAGCAGAATTACACAACAGTATACCTTACACAGCCAATGATTTTGCCTATCCAGTACAAGCAAACCTCTGCGTCTGTTTTCGACATCGTGATAAGGCCTCTCCAGTGCTTAAAAGCTTTTCAAATATTAATGCGGGTCCTACCTCCTGCCTGATCGTAACCTTTATTTTTCCACTGATTTCCTTGACATTTTCTTCGTTGTAATGTCTCAGCCATCTTTATTTTGGCAGTCTTTCGACAAATCTTGCGCTCTTATCATGAACGTAAACAGCCCCCCATTGCTGGTTGGCTACTGAGTGTTTTGGTGCTCGGTCTGATCAATCAAATCAATTTGTGATAATAAAATGTATTAAATTGAGGACAATTGTTATTACTCATATCAAACCTAAGTCAAATAATAAAAGTCGTAATTCCTCTGAGATTCTGTATTGATTCACTATTATAACCACAATGAGACAGAT
>NW_015505344.1:1359661-1363984 GCF_001515645.1 Sinocyclocheilus grahami | reverse complement strand
CATAAACCATCCAACGCTCATGCATGATCCTACGCAGGCGCTACACTACAGTATTCCATTAAAAAATATGATTTTTTTTATTTTGATTTCATGGTGACTTTAAGAGCCAGGACAAATTTTAATTTTTAATATAACTCCGATTGAATTCATCTGAAAGAAGAAAGTCATATACACCTAGGATGGCTTGAGGGTGAGTAAACCACAGGCTAATTTTCATTTTTGGGTAAACTAACCCTTTAACTGAAAACAGGCTAGACTAATCGAATCGCTTCTTGGGATTTAAGACTGGATATGTTTTGTACAAATGAGAATCGATTAAAGTCGAGAAATCAATATTATACCCAGCCCTAATGTTTATATCGAATTTATTTATATCAAATAAATACATTTGATGGGCTATACATTTAAATAATATTTGTTTAAATAATTATTTAAACATAAATAATAATTTTTTTATCAAAAACGGCAACATTTGAGAAAAAAGTCGAATTGTTTGCATTACTGGATATTAGGCTGCTGTTGGTCGTTTAACATTTTTATCGCAAAAGTCAAACCACACCACGTTCTTACCTTCTCCATCAACTAACTGACACGCTCTGTTGTGAACAGTAACTGCCAACTTTGATTTGATTGGCCATCATTTTGACATTGAGCATTGTTAGACCGCTGCCCAGCCAAATTATATGTGTGTGTGTGTATATATATATATATATATATATATATATATATATATATATATATATATATATATATATATATATATATTCTTAATTTAAGAAAAGAAGAACACAGTATTCCTCACCAGACATTTGCTTTTTGTAGCCTTCACTACTACTTATTGCTTATAAATATCTCGTAAATATAGCTTATGAATAATGTTAAAAATTGAAATCGAAATAAATATATAAACTTACCGCATACTGTAACTGGTCAGTGACTTGGCACTGGGTGATCTTTTCTCACACCTGTAAGAGTAGTAATGGCCTTGTGGTATTATAAAGGCAAAAGCCTTTGTGAGGATGGAGGACAGTGTTCTGGCTGGTACTCAAGCATCTGACTCAGCATCTATACAGCGAGATGCTCTTACATTATAATCTTTTAAACTGAGTGTAGAAACATCGTGCCTGAAAATATTAATTTTTTCATCACAGAACATTACATTTCTCTTTTTTTCGCTCAACGGACATGCCAGGAAGAAAAGTACTGACATTGATTGAGGAAAAGTATTTGTGGCAAATATCTGATCCATTTTGGCACACTGTAAATTTTCCCTTAAAAGCCATTATTCTGAAATATTTCCATCAGGGGCTTGCACTGGCCCATTACCTCCCGCCCCTTTTCAGACAAAGTACATTCAGTTGAGTATAACAGCTCTCAGCCTCATAAAAACACCATAGGCTTGGATTAGAGATATAAACATATCCTGTTGGTGACCATCCATCAATCAGAATGATCCATATATACACAGAAAACAATAATGTTTATGTTACGCTTATCTATGATGACATACTTCTCCATAGTATTCAAAACAATTGATGATGTCATGAAGTCGCTTGTTTTCACATGAACAATATGTTAAGTTTCTATGAAACATACACAAACCTAAATAATAAATTCTGGAACATTCTCAATCCTCTGGAAAATCCTTTACCTAATTTGGTGTTCCAGTCAAAAATGACCAGCCTTTCAAAAATTGCTTAAAACGTTTTATTATGCCATATTAACGTCTCAGGTTACGTATGAAACCATGGTTCTCTGAGTAGGGAACGAGACACTGCGTCCTCTAGGGGTTGCTATGGGGGGGAACGCCTCGTCGTGACCCATGTCTGAAGCATACATTGAAAAAACACCAACAAAACGTTGACCGGCGACAGCCATGACGTCACTACCAGTGTGACTATAGTATAAATAGGCGCCGGGAGAACACATCATCCACTTCTTTGTCTGAAACTTGCATCCGATGCATGGTAAGAAACCTAGAGTACGCACTGTCTCATTCCCTACTCAGGAAACCATGGTTACATATGGTCCCTGAAAACACTGCAAAGAAATTTAGCAGATGGATTATACACACAACCAGCGGCGCATTAAATACACACACATGAAAGAAACAGAAATGGATCGTACTCACCCACCATGGTTCCCGCACCGGAGCCCCGTTCAGGAAGCGATCAAATAAGCCTCTGGTCCGGACCATCAGTAAGGTGGTCACTATGAAGCCATGGAACCAACCAAAACATCATAGGTCCAGCATAGGAGACTGTAATGCAAGAAGTTCCCACCTCACTTCGGTCAGTTGGAGAGATGGTGGTTACAGGGGAATTAGGAAGGGGAAGATAAGGGCAGATGTAAAACCCCTGAAGGAAATGAGTAGATACTGAAGTATCACTCTGATCCGGACGAAAGCACTAATGCCTTGTCTGGATCACATCCCTTAGGTCTTGCCTACCTCCCTTTGACACACGATTCCTCCTACCCTACCCGCAGGCGGTAGCTGATTCTCAAACCGAGACGGGCCAGGACCCCTGGGATGTTCGGGCTCAGACCTGGACCTTCGTGGAATGAAGGATTTGAAGGCCGCTGAGTGCGCCTTCGCCTCCCTGAACTTCTCGACCACCATCTCAATGGAGGTACCAAAATGTTCGGAAGGCGAAACCGGAGCATCGAGAAGAAAGCCCCTCTCTTTCTTCCCGATATCTGCCAGGCTCATCCACAGATGTCTCTCCGTCACTACCATAGCTGCCATGGACCTGCCCACAGCAGAGGCGGCCTGATTAGTAGCACAGAGAGCGAGATCCGTGGTGCGGCGCAACTCAGCTACCTCATCAGGAGAAAGGCCCTCGCCTTTATCCAAGTCTTTCAGCAGGTCAGCCTAATATGCTGGAACACCACCATCATGTGAAATAGAGCAACAACCTGACCCGCTGCTGCTGCGTATGCCCTGCCATTCAAGCGAGATGTATCCTGAAGGAGCTTAGATGGCAAGGAGGGAGTCTTAAGAAAGGACGTCTCACCCATAGAGAGATAGCTGGCCAGCGTCTCTCTATAGGGGCATCTTCTCATAGCCATTTTCGCGCATCGCCTCGATGTTGGCATAGCTCGTATGCTGGAATCGATGGATGCGTAAGGAAAATGGTCTCTTCCATTTCTTCTCGATCTCTGTATGGAGATCAGGAAGAAAGGAAGGCTCACCTGAGCTGGAGGGTTATGGCCAGAAAGATAACGTTCATCGAGATGACATCGCAAAGTCATTTTCTTTGCCCACTTCCACGGCAAGTCAAGCCTCGCCGTGGCGAGATCCATAACTTCCAAAAGCTCATCATACGCAGGGCAGGAGGATTGGGAAGGCTCAACCTCAGCTTCTTTGCCCTCCTCAGACATTTCCTGCTCTTCCTGGGCTGAACTGGGCAGAGCACTGGCCCCTGGATCAGACAATGTTAATGAAATAACATCATCCTCCAGTGGCTCACTCTCGTCCACAGCCGACGATCGCGAGAGGAAAAACCCCTCTTTAAACTCATCTGCCAGATCCACCTGCGATCCCCACGAGCTCATTCTCCTCCGTGCCTCAGTAGCAGGTGGTTACAGGGGAATTAGGAAGGGGAAGATAAGGGCAGATGTAAAACCCCTGAAGGAAATGAGTAGATACTGAAGTATCACTCTGATCCGGACGAAAGCACTAACGCCTTGTCTGGATCACATCCCTTAGGTCTTGCCTACCTCCCTTTGACACACGATTCCTCCTACCCTACCCGCAGGCGGTAGCTGATTCTCAAACCGAGACGGGCCAGGACCCCTGGGATGTTCGGGCTCAGACCTGGACCTTCGTGGAATGAAGGATTTGAAGGCCGCTGAGTGCGCCTTCGCCTCCCTGAACTTCTCGACCACCATCTCAATGGAGGTACCAAAATGTTCGGAAGGCGAAACCGGAGCATCGAGAAGAAAGCCCCTCTCTTTCTTCCCGATATCTGCCAGGTTCATCCACAGATGTCTCTCCGTCACTACCATAGCTGCCATGGACCTGCCCACAGCAGAGGCGGCCTGATTAGTAGCACAGAGAGCGAGATCCGTGGTGCGGCGCAACTCAGCTACCTCATCAGGAGAAAGGCCCTCGCCTTTATCCAAGTCTTTCAGCAGGTCAGCCTAATATGCTGGAACACCACCATCATGTGAAATAGAGCAGCAACCTGACCCGCTGCTGCTGCGTATGCCCTGCCATTCAAGCGAGATGTATCCTGAAGGAGCTTAGATGGCAAGGAGGGAGTCTTAAGAAAGGACGTCTCACCCATAGAGAGATAGCTGGCCAGCGTCTCTCTATAGGGG
>NW_015505344.1:1311011-1359585 GCF_001515645.1 Sinocyclocheilus grahami | reverse complement strand
CGATCTCTGTATGGAGATCAGGAAGAAAGGAAGGCTCACCTGAGCTGGAGGGTTATGGCCAGAAAGATAACGTTCATCGAGATGAGATCGCAAAGTCATTTTCTTTGCCCACTTCCACGGCAAGTCAAGCCTCGCCGTGGCGAGATCCATAACTTCCAAAAGCTCATCATACGCAGGGCAGGAGGATTGGGAAGGCTCAACCTCAGCTTCTTTGCCCTCCTCAGACATTTCCTGCTCTTCCTGGGCTGAACTGGGCAGAGCACTGGCCCCTGGATCAGACAATGTTAATGAAATAACATCATCCTCCAGTGGCTCACTCTCGTCCACAGCCGACGATCGCGAGAGGAAAAACCCCTCTTTAAACTCATCGGCCAGATCTACCTGCGATCCCCACAAGCTCATTCTCCTCTGTGCCTCAGCAGCGGCGGGTCCTGAATTGCGGGAAGCAGATGGCTGCCCCTCTTTCCTGGAAAAGAGAGACCAACGAGAGTGGAACTTTTTCATTGGAAAACGCTCGCAGTGCATGCCCATTGGGTCTTTTATAAGACCATGTGGAGGTCAGAGAATCTACTGCTTCTACGTGTGGAATTAAGGTTCCCGGTGGCTCCTGATTTATGGCTGGAGGGGACCAAGGTTCTAGTTAAACTGCTGATTAAGGTGGCTTAAGAAAGACGGATTGAAATGCATTATGATTACATTTGCAACGCAAAGTGTCATTAAACCGTTAAACCATTAAACAGACTATTATAGGCTATTGGCTGTTCATACAGTATAAATACTAAAGCTAATATGAAGCACAGAACAACATATGAAACAGCTAAAAAAATTTTTATAATAATTATATATATATATATATATATATATATATAAAATAAAAAAAGGTTTGGCCACTATTGCAATTGGTAAATGTATAACATTACAACATATGATAAATATTTATGGTTGGTATGGTTTTTGAAAGAAGTCTGCTCACCAAGATAACTGTATTCTGTTTTAATATTTTTAAAAATGTAATTTATTTCTGTAATGGCAAGGCATCATAACTCCAGTCTTCAGTGTCTTCAATTTTAATTATAAGAAAAGAAGCTTTTCTTATAATTATACTGTTGAAAACAGTTGTGCTGCTTAATATTTTAATGGAAACTATAATACATTTTCAGGGTTCTTTGTGGATGGAAGAAAAGCATTTATTTAAAATAGAATTCTTGTGTAACATAAATATCTTTAAATTTCATTCATCCTCACTGAGTAAAAATGCTAATCGACCTCAAACTAGTGTATTACAGAGTTACATATTGCCCTTGTAAAATTAAATAATAATAATAATAATAATAATAATCTATTTGAAAGAAAGGATGTCCTAAGCCTTCACACTGGAACAGGAAGTGCTGTTCTCCATCAGTCATTTTACAATAAAGCCAATGCTTTAAAATGTTTACCATTCATTAAAGCTTGGCACTGTGCAAGTATATACAAATGAGTGTGCGTTTCCAAATTTTCTAACTGCTCCATAAAGGTTTTATTCACTCATATTCCCTTTGCCCTCCATCTGTCTCTATTAATATAAATATTTTCTATAATAAATCCAGGCTTGTCAAGAGTTGAGAACAAAACATTGGCTTTCATGCAGAGAAAATTGCTGATGTATCAGCATGCAGGTTTACGTTCAAGCATTAGGGCAGGATGCATCACACTGTTTTGTTCACAGCTTAACCTCAAAAACACATTTCCCATCAGTCCAGGTGAACGTGCTCTAATCCCCGATCAGCTCAATGGTATTATGGTATTAACAAAGACAAACAGGTAGGAGGACCCAATGCTAGATTACTGATGCATGTGGATTTTAGTCATTAAATGTCCATCCATCCATCCATCAATCTGTCTGGAAAAAAAGGTACAAAAGCTGTCAATAGTGCAGTATCTTTTCAAAATATACTAAAATGTACAATTTAGGTATTAATAATTTATTTACCTTTTTAGGGGTAAATAAGTCACAAAAGTGTACCTTTTGAAAAAGTACTGCCCCAGTGACAGCTTTTGCACCTTATTTCTAAGAGTGTACTGTATACTTAACACTTTATTCTGATAGTTACTTAAGTAACTTTGCAACTACATGTCAACTACCAATCATTAAAGTATTAGAAGACTGTCTGCTTACTGACTATAAGTACATTTGCAAGTACATATAAACTTATTCTACTAACTCTAACCCTAAGCTAATAGTCTATTAATGCTCTAATGTGAGATAGTTGGCATGCGGCTGCAAATTAATGAGTTGAGTTGACAAGTAATTGCAAAGTTACTTACTGTATAGTTAGTAAAATATCTAAAGAGGACTATCAATATAAAGTGTAGTCCTGTAATGCTTCATATTACACTAGTCCACTTGCATTTTATATTATAGTCTATTGCAATTGCATTGTATAATTTGTTGTCAGACCACCTGTAAAAGCATAAATGTGAATCCTGCCCAGTCTTTTGTAATCAATATTCCAATAAATGTGTACATTTGTACTGCTGAAAATGATATATGCCATACTGAAAAAGTGCAGGCCTGTGCATTTTCCATCATTGTCATCAAAACCATAGCCATATAGTTTACATCAGGAAATCAGATGTTTACAGCATGATTCTGGTATTTTCCTGTGAAGCTGTAAAAGGTGAAGTATTTATAAACTATTGCACAGGAATACTATTGAACTACAGTGCATGCCCTTACTGAGTGTAAGTATCGAATGAAGCTCTAAATGCAATAAATTAACTTTAATGACATGTAATATGTTTAAAACAGACAGCGTAAAATTGCTGTGAAGTCTATGGCCATACAAGTATCCAAAGTAAACTGTGCATTATAGGCCAAGAAATCCCCCTTTTACACACGTTAAACTGAAACTGCCATTGCTTCTGTTCTCCATTACACCGTTCACTTTTCTCTACCCTTTTGTCAAAGAAATTTGCTGGTGCAATATGCTAGCAATAAATATCGCCTTCCTCCAAAAGCACAGGCTCACCTCAATAAACGTATTGCCCCAGTCAAGTGTAAATCATCTCTTATCCCCCTCGCTGATACCTGATTTTTCATCCTTCGGTCTTTCAGAAAGATTGCAGATAGGATGTCCTCAGCATTCCTGCTCCAAGGAAGAGCCATAACGGATGGCATCTGAGATTAAATTTATAGTGAAGGATAGAGCTTGTCTTGTTACCCTGTTTAATGGAAACAATGAGTCTTCTAGTGGAGTCTCTAGGCTGACACATTGACCTGGATAGACCATTACGTATTTTATTATCCCGAGAGCAGCTTCTTCTTCTTTTGGTGTCCTATGAATGAACGCCACAATCCAAGACAGACAAGACAAATAATAAAAAAAGACCTGTAACACCTTCTTGAAACTAATGGGCTGCAGACTTAAGAAACCAGGAGATATTAGTGATTTGTTTCAGTGTATCATATTCTCTCTTTTTTTTTTTAGATTACCTTTGCTATTATCCAATGCTCACTTCTTTAAAAACACTAATCATTTAATAAAATATTTAATTGTACTGTAATCTTTTTCATAGAGTACATTATAATATTGTGATGCATAAATTAACATGATTAGAATTAAGCATTAGATATGGCAGTAGCCTTATTATTAGTCTTATTTTGCACCCCAAAAAAAAGTAATTCTGATTTTTTTTGTTGCAATTCTGAGTTTATATCTCACAACTGTGACTTTTTTTTCCTGAGAAGCAAAGGCCGAATTGTGAGATATAAATGTTGCGATTGCGTTTGAGATGAAAAGCTGCAATTATGTATTAAATTAAGAAAGAAAGAAAGAAAGAAAGAAAGAAAAGCAATAAATATCGCCTTCCTCCAAAAGCACAGGCTCACCTCAATAAACGTATTGCCCCAGTCAAGTGTAAATCATCTCTTATCCCCCTCGCTGATACCTGATTTTTCATCCTTCGGTCTTTCAGAAAGATTGCAGATAGGATGTCCTCAGCATTCCTGCTCCAAGGAAGAGCCATAACGGATGGCATCTGAGATTAAATTTATAGTGAAGGATAGAGCTTGTCTTGTTACCCTGTTTAATGGAAACAATGAGTCTTCTAGTGGAGTCTCTAGGCTGACACATTGACCTGGATAGACCATTACGTATTTTATTATCCCGAGAGCAGCTTCTTCTTCTTTTGGTGTCCTATGAATGAACGCCACAATCCAAGACAGACAAGACAAATAATAAAAAAAGACCTGTAACACCTTCTTGAAACTAATGGGCTGCAGACTTAAGAAACCAGGAGATATTAGTGATTTGTTTCAGTGT
The DNA here is from genome assembly GCF_001515645.1 of Sinocyclocheilus grahami. Classification (NCBI taxonomy): domain Eukaryota; kingdom Metazoa; phylum Chordata; class Actinopteri; order Cypriniformes; family Cyprinidae; genus Sinocyclocheilus; species Sinocyclocheilus grahami. The sequence continues at coordinate 1,355,281 of NW_015505344.1, read as the reverse complement.
ATCATATTCTCTCTTTTTTTTTTTAGATTACCTTTGCTATTATCCAATGCTCACTTCTTTAAAAACACTAATCATTTAATAAAATATTTAATTGTACTGTAATCTTTTTCATAGAGTACATTATAATATTGTGATACATAAATTAACATGATTAGAATGAAGCATTAGATATGGCAGTAGCCTTATTATTAGTCTTATTTTGCACCCCCCAAAAAAAGTAATTCTGATTTTTTTTTTTTTGCAATTCTGAGTTTATATCTCACAACTGTGACTTTTTTTTCCTGAGAAGCAAAGGCCGAATTGTGAGATATAAATGTTGCGATTGCGTTTGAGATGAAAAGCTGCAATTATGTATTAAATTAAGAAAGAAAGAAAGAAAGAAAGAAAGAAAGAAAGAAAGAAAGAAAGAAAGAAAGAAAGAATGAATTGTGCTATGTAAAAAAGGTAAAAACTGAGATGTAAAGTCAGAATTGTGAGAAAAAAGTTGTAATTATGAGATGTAAATTCGCAATTAAGAGTTTATAATTTGCAATTGTGGAATATAAAGTCACAATTTGGAGAAAAAAATAAATTCTGAGATATAAACTGACAGCTACCTTTTTTATTCTGTGGTGGAATGAATTCTGATTATATCAGAATTACGAGTTTATAACTTGCAGTAAACTTGCACTTTTGAGAGAGAGGGAAAAAACCTGAATTGTGTGATAAAATTGGAATTGTGAGAGAAATAAAAAAATCTGGATTGTGAGATAAAAAAGTCCCAATACCCGTTTTATTACGTGGTGGAAACAAGCTTCCATATGATGCTGTATAACATATATCATTTAAAATGATTGGTTTTAGTTTACAGTGTTATTTTAATTTATTTATACTTTAATGTGAGTTATATTTAAGTATATAATAGCTTATCTGTGCTGTGCAATGGAAAAAATATATTTGAGATGGAAAGAGACACCTGAGCAACAAAGAGAAGGAAAAATGCATGGCAAAAAATGAGACATTTCCATTTGGAAACACATCCTGATGGAAGCAGTCCATCATGTAGTGCAGCACAGAACAAAACAGAAGAGAACAGAAGTAATACTGTGCTGCAGGGGAGTAGATGGGTGAGGGTGGATTTTACCTGACAGCACAGACCCCTGCAGGCCCCGAACTCCAGGTGACAAGATGACATCCTTTATCTGAATATCTGATGGGCTGTCCAATCACCTGCTCCTCTCAAATTACAGCACTGAAGATGGGAAGTGCCAGAGGTAGACACATCCAGCTGATTAGCTATGGTTCCAGCCATGTAATACAGTTCCTGTTAAAGCGGGTAAATTATTCAATTAATAATTATATGCTGCTGTCAGATTCCTAGGCATTCTGACACATTTGGGAGTAGTATTAAGACTTGACAGGTGGATCTTGGCCTAGTATGAAACAGGAACACACTGGAGAGAAATGCTGTACATTTGAGGAAACATTAAGTCAGTACAGCTGATCTAACTGTCTTTAAAGGGACAGTTCAACCAAAAATGACATTATTTGCACACTCATGTAAGTCCAAACCCATGTGTTGCATTTTTTCAGTGTGTTATATTTAATATGAGAGCTGGAGAAGATATTTCAGAATTTAAAGAATTTTTTTTTTTTTACTTTGGAAGGCTTGGAGTCGTAATACATTGAATTATGGTTTTAAAGTTTTGTTTTTGTTGTCCTTTTGGAGCTTGACAGCCTGTGAGCTCAAGTTGTAACTTTGAGATGTTCTTTTTTTATTCCTTTTTCTTACGGTAGTTTATTCAGTCATTTAAAAAAAAAAATGTAAAACAGAATTTAGGATTTAAATTTAAATCTGGATTATTTTAATAAATTGATAATAATTTATTATTTTACTGTAAACATTTTTAAATAATCCTGCAGTACCCTTGGAAGTTTGCTGAGGCCCCCTAGTGGGCCCTGGGCCCTAGGTTAATATTATACTGTCAATATATGAGTAACGTGGGTTTTTGGGTTTAGTTTCACGTTCATGTTTTCATGTCTTTTATTTTAGAGTTTAGTCATGGTCTCTGTTTAGTCATGTGATTCCGTTGTCTGTGTGTTATGTTCTGATTGGTTCCTTGGTTCATGTGTCATGTTCTCGTTAGGTGCGTTCGACTTCATGCGGCGCCACGCAAACCGATCGGCGGCTGACTTGAAGCAGTGCATGCCAGTTATAAATTTTATATATAAGCAGTATATAAAAAGTGTTTCTGTTGCTCATGAAAACGTTTCTGAAACGTCTGTGTATTTGACAAATATTGCATTTAATTCACTTCATCTGTGATAGAGTATGCAAACACCGCGTGAGTGTCACTAACGGGAGCAGAAAGTGTCCGGCTTGACGGCTCCGTTTTCAACTCCGCCCCCGACTGCAAGCGGCTACTCTCGTTGACTGCGTCTGTAGGGGTGCTTCAAGTCGACCGCACCTATTGGTTGTCTTAGTCATGTGTCCTGTCTCTCATCGGTTGGTTCTTGTCATGTGACCTGTATTGTTTGCTATAAGTAGCCCTCTTTTTGCCTTTGTCTCTTGTCGTGTATTGATGTTGTAACCTGCTATTGGTGAGTCTAGTCTGTTCATGTCAAATCAAGTCTCTGTTTGGATTATGGATTACTTTTGAATAAACTGCACATGGGTTCTTCAACTACGCTTGCCACAGTGGACTAATCGTTACAATATGACCACATGAAGCATATTTCAACCTGACAAAACTTTTTGTAAATAAACAAGCAAGAATGTCTTTTTTTATTTTAAAAACTATTTTAAATAAATAAATACATGCTGGCAAGCAAGCATATGGTTTTGCAATGACAAAAGTGTGTGAAAAAATACAGCATTAAACAACTCCCCTAAATATTTTAATATAATGTAAAACACTTTCTAGATGCTATACATGAAATTACGCACCAAGTTTGACCTCAGTGATTTCACACTATAAAATTCAACCTTTAAGAACTGAATTATGAATTTATAATCATTTAAATACCAGATTAATAAAGAAATAAATGCATTTTTGCCAACTGTGCCATTTCTTTCATCTCACCAAAAGTATTTAGTGTTTGGCCAAAGGAGGTAATGTGAAGACGTCACAACCGTCAATGCTCATGTTATCATGCACCTCAAGAGCTCTCTTTGATCACTGAGAGCTGTCATGCTTGTGTTTTTAAGCAATTGTAGATTAAAAGAAATAGCTGTACTTCTCCAGGGAAAAAAATGAATTTTCTCTTTGCTTTAATTTCCTTACCTTGGGATCCAAAGCAATTCTGCTGGAGATTATAGCAAGCATGTACATTCTAATTAAATTTAACAAACTGCAGACGAACAGAGGCTCTAATGAATGATTCAGAAGCACTTGGTTGGCATTCTCTACTCAAAGACAGAGATACTATTGTGTGCATTCATCACTGTACTCTATAATTTACCACTCATACTAATTATTTTGGGTAGCAAACATGTCCTTTTAGTTTAGTTATTTATGCTTGTGGCCTACTCACCACGGACATGAAAGACAATGATTTATTTACAAACTTATGAGACTTGGATGGATGAGGCTCCATTTCTAGCTCCATTTAATAAACTCCTAATTTTGCTGATTATTAATAGTTAGTAATGTAGCTGTTAGTAAGGCCAAAATATTCATAATAGGCATGCTAATAATCAACTAGTTAATAGCGAGATTTGGTGTTACTTTTTATATTTTACATACAAATGCAATTTAATTTAATTAAGTCACTTTACAGAGAAGTGGAATTTCATCTAATGAGCTAATTTAATTAAATATGTATCTGAGTTTTGGTTTTACAATAAGTTACAAACCAAATGAAAAGTATCACTCTGAAACAAAATGACCACATTTTCCTGGTTTGGAGTGACATTTCATCATGGTCCTATAAGCAAAGATTAGATGAACACAGAAGATGAAGTTAAAAATATGATCATGTTTATTATTGGAATGAGAAATGCTCTTGATGGTCCAAACACACAGACACACACACACACACACACACACAAAACAGCTGACAAGGGCCTTACAGTAATTCATTAATAGTTTAAGCGGGATCAGTCAGAAAACTGTTGCAGAACAAACCAGAAATAGAGCAAAATTATTTTTGACCTACAATAACAACACTGCTAGCTCAATTAAACACGTCTTCCACAGCTTAACCTTTTGTGTGTGTGTGTGTGTGTGTGTGAGGCACAAAAATTTTGGTTAACCTTTTGGGGTTTTTTTTAAGAAAGGCTTACAAGAAGTACTTCAATCTGCCTATTAGTTGAAGATGTTCAACTGATATTCCAACATACCAGGATTGGAATACTCAACATCCTCCACTGAACATTTGTAATTATACCCTCACAAAACAACGTGATGATGTGTTAATCAGAAGAGAGTCATTCAGACAACCTTGTTTAAATACACTGTGATTATCAAAGGTCATAAAACACTTGGAGACAGAGAAAATTAGACAAACGGCTGATCAAACAGATCGAGGAAATGAAAGCGGTTATCAGAGGTAAACTGTTTGATGTTTGAAAAGTACATCATAATGGGAAATGGCAAAGTGCTGTCGAACAAGGCTTGAAATTACACTAAAAGGTTCTGTGAGTGCCCTTCCAGTTAAAGCCGTTTGTGGCTTGATGAACTCATTCCTATCTTAATTGTACTTCAAATTTCCAGAGCTGTCAGTAAGTTTCAAGGCTATCGTCTGTTAATAATTCAAATTTAATATCTGCCAACCGGAGAGAACTTTACGAATATAAAAATGCCTCTGGAAGAGTCTCTAATCCATGTAGTTGAAATAGTCAGATCAGTTAATTAGTTGACTGATGTAAACACTGCATAAACTAACCATAAAAACGAAAGGCAAATCAGTTCAACCTTTTATTCAGAATGTGCCTAAAATCCCAACTACCAAATTTCTCTTTAAACTTCAATTATCAAGGCTACAAATCACATTCAGTTATCAAATTCATTAAGCTGCTCAATGGTAATGTCCAGGTTGATCTCACGATATATCACGTGTATCTTTTTCATTCTGAATTGAGTAACTTTTAGAGGGTTTTTTAAAACTTGAATGAAAAAAAAAATGTCAAGACCCCATGTTACTCAAAGAAAGGCTTATATACAGTCATTTAAATAATCTTTTTACTTAAAAAAAAAAATCCCTCTTTAAAATATTTAAAAGTCCATATATTCTCACTCATTAGACCATGAAAGTTTTGCGGTTTGGATGTTCTGATAGCGCATTTAATTTTCAGCACGGAACAACTGTGTTTCAGGATTGCACAATTGCTAATGAGAAAAAGACATCCTATCGTTACACCAGAGATCTGAACATGAAATACAAAAATGAAGAAATGAACCAGCTTGATATGGTGTCCTGAATTCCCAAACCAAGATACAGTCAAACAGAATAAAAGAGATCAATTCAAGATTTCTAAAGTAACAAGGACCACTGACCGTTATTTATGTTTTAGGCTACAATAACTATACAGGGCCACTGTTCCAGTGTGCCAGCTCTGTAGTGGGTGCCTGTCTTGTTTGGTTGCGTTTGCATGGGGTGAATACACTAAACATCTCTGCCACATTTAGGCATGGCTTTTCAGTTCAACAACCTGTGTTTTATTCACTAATAACCACTCACAATCCAGGCGATACAATAAATGTGCTGGAATAGAGCTGCACCATGTTTAAATGGTCATTCTCATTTGGTTGCACACAAACATGCCTCTTTTCTTTGCAAATTAGGCTCATTATTTATTGCACCTTATTCATAAAACTCAGTGTTACTGGCACCAGTAACAATGCTATTAGTAAAGTATGTCAGATTGAAACCCGCAAGATGGTGAATTTATCAGTTTAATTGGGTCATGAACTGAGAAATTAAATTTTCCTTAATCTTTTGACATATAACAGCTCAATGTACTATTAAAGAAAAAAAAAACATCCTGTAAGTCTCAAAACCGTCTCATTATTTTAAAAACAGATGCTACTGAAACTCCTTTTGGAATGTGCCACTTTATGATGTAATAGTCTAGAATTTATCAGTTTAATTGGGTCATGAACTGAGAAATTAAATTTTCCTTAATCTTTTGACATATAACAGCTCAATGTACTATTAAAGAAAAAAAAACATCCTGTAAGTCTCAAAACCGTCTCATTATTTTAAAAACAGATGCTACTGAAACTCCTTTTGGAATGTGCCACTTTATGATGTAATAGTCTACTGATATGCGCTTATAGTAGGAGAAGAAATACTAGAGAGAGGCAAACACAGGATTGCTCCATCAACAGAACCTTTTAGATGTCATTACAAGATAACCAGACACTGTCCAGTGTTAAGTTGTGAAAAATAGTTTACTGTCGGGGATTTGTTCTGTCAATCCGTGCCGCATCCAGTGTAAATCAGAATCGCCGATTATAATGGGTTCTGTAAGTCACAGCAGCATCCATCTGTTATTTTAATAAGCGAAACTGTTAGCCAATCATAGCAGTGGGGGTTTACTTGCGAGTCCTGAATGCGCCTGCCTATTCATAGTTTTCACGTGATGTCACACCCCTGCAGGAACACCCACCTGGAGGGCAAAACACAGCCTTCCGCCACTGACCACCAGTTATTTTTATAAAGTAGTAATATACGTAGTAAGACACTGCTATTAAAAGGTCAAATTCATTATACACCTTATTGATGATGCATATGTTTGAACAGGCAGGTAGATGAACCCTGAATATACACAGTGCATACAATGCAAGGTTTCACATTCAATTTAAGTTTTTCCGTAAAGAAAACACTTAACCATTTAGCGCATCCGTTCATATTCCGGGCTCATCTGCTTGCTTATATAAAGTATGTACCATCAATAAGGTGTACACTGAATTTGATCTTTTAAAATCACTGTTTTAAGGCCCTTTAAGTTTTTTCACATTAAACATATTAGTATGTCCCACTGATTTTAGTGATGGAAATATTGTAGCGGGTGCTTTATGGATTGCAAATGGCCAAAACGTGTATTTTGTTCACATTTTATTTGGTATGCTTGCAGTTTATGCATTGTTTTTTAGCAAGTCAAGCGTTAAAACAAAGTAGACAGTGTGTGCAAATAAATGGCGCTGTATGCCATGCAAGCATTTGAACATAGATGTTTAGTTACAAAATGGATGTTGGCATAATTTTAAAGATTTCTCCTTCAGGTCAACTACTGTCATGGCAGAGCAACTGTTTAATGAGAATATTTCTAAGCAAGTTAGTTTGTTTATAGCAATTTACGTGGATAATACCACACTTGGTTTAATAACAGAGACATCTGACAGTAACTATCGCCCCCTGGAGTACTGGAGGTTTGTTACCCCGTTCACCAAGTACTCTCGTTTGTAATCACGTTTTAGTAAATTAACCCAAGACGTGTCGACATGTTGAGTGGCAAAAGTCTGGATCTCATAAAAACCCTTTTGACAAACCCAGTGGCAAAGAAAGACCGATGTAAGTTGAGCTTGATAAAATCATTTATTGTGCTCCAGAAGATTAAATCCTATTTGACCAGAAAGAAAGACAAAATGACAAATAATCTACATCACAACAACCCTCTGTAGTTCTCAACAGCCATTTTGATCTTCTTTCAAGGTCAGCCAGTAGAAAATAAACACATAATGAAATTTGGTTGCTGTTTGTAAGAAAATGGCCCTCAGTCTTGCATTACATTCAGTTACAAGGCTTGTCCTGGCATGTGTGTATGCGAGTGTGCATATGTGTGAAGAAACATACTGAGCTGTGGAGATCTTTGCAATTACAGATGAATCCCATCTCTCTCCTTGGAACATGTGCATGCACAAGATGAATCCTCTGAGTGCCCCACTGGTGTACACTTCATTAAATTTTAATATCGTTCAATGGAGCTTCCTTTGCAGGGGGACACATGGGCAGGCTGACTTTGCATATGCATACCTGCAGATGGGGACTGGCATACAGAGCAGCGACGCTCTCTCTGGCCTGTTTGTACTGTGCAGAGTTGTCACAGGTGAAGGCAGAGCAGAGAGGAAAAACCCAGAGGAGATTGTGTTCTGAACAGGAACATGTTGTTGGGAACAATGTGTGTCACGAGTTGGCTGATCAGGAGAAGAGTAGCACGATTCTTTCAATCTTGTTCCCTTCGTTGGCTTCCCTCGTCCCTCATTAGTTCTTTGCCACAAGCTATTCACCAAGGGCTCAAGTATTCACTCCCAAAAGCCTGTGTTTGACCTCAGTGTTTTTTCACACCAACTGTTGATTAATTACCTTGAGATGTGAAAGGCTGTACTGCTAGTAAAATGGCTTCTAATGTCTCTAAAGCAATTGTGTGCGACTGCAGCCAATCAAAACATATTTGATGTTTAATATCAGGAGTTTGGAAATTAATGTCAAAATGTCCTGGCTATTACAAATTCAGTACTACAGTAAAGAAAAAAGATAGATTTTACTTTATCATGTCTGGTTAGGAAACAGCATTAGCATGGGGTTGTTGACCAAGAGAGTTTGCACTAAAGCAAAGATGAGGACCTCTAATTTGGGAGAACCAAATCACCAATCTATTGCTGTTTTTCTATAATCATACATTACATGCTGGAAAATGTTTTTAGATATTTATGTAGAAGTTTCGCTTTCACTGGTGTTTGCATTCAAGCAAATTTCCCAGGAGTAAAAAAAAGATTCACGAGAAATCTAAATTGTCACCACAGGAACTGATGCCCTGAAGTGACTATATAGTGACTATATAAAAAGGGAACGATGGGTTAGCATCCCAGGACTTTTTAGCATGTAGTATGTAATGCACAAAGGCTCTGAGAAAATTAATCCGGATCGTTTCTCGATTCTCATTGTCTAGCTAGCTTCAATGGCCTCTTAAGATCAGAAGGCCCGTAATGAACGGTCTCATCGGGGGTCCTCTTTAGCCTGGGATTCACTGGTGTCGATCATTAGCATGTAGGATGTTATGTAACAAGGCTTTGAGAAAAGTAAAATAATCAAGGATGGATAAACCCAGCAATTACTAAGAGATTTGCAGGTGAAACTGGCTTTTAGCGCTGAGGCTACTGACTTTGAGCACTTATCTCTGGGTAAGAAATGACAAAAGTTCCCCTTTTCACTTTCTCCATTGGTCTCTCTGTATTCTTTCTTTCTATAGCTAGCTTTAAGCTGTATGATCAAGGGCTTCGTAACATCAGAAGCCCCCCTAATACACTCCTTCATCAGGGGCCCTCCTGTCTCCAGTGTGGGATTCATTCGTGATGATCGTTCAGAAGAATCACAGAAAGTTCTGGATGAGAGGATACCAATGCAAGTCTCCAAGTCATACTGCGTTGGTCAGTGGTTGTTCAAAGCTGCGTGGGGGACTGCCTCATAAAGTACCGAAAACAAAGAAATGAGAATCAAACATTACAGAGAAGAAATTTTCTAAGGTAAGGTGGTTTGACTATTAGCAAGAGGTGAAAATGAACTTAAAAATAATAAAGCAGTGTATTATAACTGAGACCAATGAGCAAATCAAAAAGTACATTAATGTCCCACACATGGGAGCTCAAACAACAAGTGATTCACCACTATTAAAAAGTTTTACCAACACACATGTACAAAACTAGTCCTTATAACCAGGTTCAGTCAAGCTATTTGAGAACGCAATCTAGTTAGCGTATCCCCACCCCTTCCCATAACCGTCTTCAGAACCCATCGTGTCTGCCCTCATCAGCATATTCCAATTCCTCCCGTGAGCCAATCAGAGCAGTATTTCCTTAAATCCAAATGGGGAGGAAAATTATTTTTTTTTATTATTTTTTTTAAATAATGACTTAATCAGCAGAACAGCCACCAAGCAGATAAATTGTCATGCGCGTCGTGCTAAAAATATCCAGCCTCCCTTTGAGTCCACCAGTTTCAGTATAGACAGCACTTGTGTGATGAAGCTGTATCTGCCAGGAAGCCAATAAATTCCCCGCTACGCTCTTGAGGCAGATTCCTCAGTATCAACGCCCCCAGCCAGGGCTTAAAGAGCATGGGTGCTTTGTGTACATGTCTAGATATGTAAATACGTCCTATACAATAAAATTGTTCCCCCAAAAATAAATTGACAAAAAGAATTCAAAGACATTCAGTGAATGTCTCTATTGTGCATATTCTTGAGGATTTCTCATTCTCGCCTTTTCCCCGTAGTATTCCACATTCTCCATCAGAAAGAGAACACATGCCTAAATTAGGTAAGCAGTATCCCCCGTCTGCTCTGAAGAGAGTAATCTACAATCCAGCGCCCCGGGAAAACAATATGTTTCCTTTTGTTTACAAAGGGCCTCCCACACGTCATCTCTTCTGTGCTTCCGTCGTTTCCTCTCCGGGTAACCGAATCAAACCATTCCTCAAAGAATCCCAGACTGATAGTTGTCCCCAGGAAATGGTCCTGGTTTTGTCACAATATAAGGGTAAAAAATCATCTCTGTTTTTCATTAAATCAGAATTTATTTATTTTTTTTGTCTTTTTGTTTTTCGCCTTTAATAGAAAACGATAGGCTTGCTCTCGAGGAACAAAAACCAGCATTGTTATTTCCTGTTCCTTTGAGCACCGCGAGTTAAGATATTTCTCACCCCAGTGCCATAACCTCCGTTCGTCATCACATCTGTACTCCACATCTGTGGGAGTGTATGTGTGTGTGTATGTCCGTGTTTGTGTGTGAGAACGTGTTTGTGTGGCTATACTCTAGTGGTGGAGTGTGAATGAGGGTGTGGATGGGGTAGGGTGTTATTCTGTCCACTGGAGTAACTGTTGAAGGGGTGTAAGGAGGTGAGGCCTGGCATGCTGTTGGGTATCATAGTGATGGTGTTCGGGGTCATGAGAGGGATGTCGTCCGGCGAACGGCGCATGGCGAGCGTGTAATCGGGTGGGCAGGCAGTTCTCAGGACCACCTCGTGCGGGTGCATGGCCTCCCGGCACTCCCGCTCCAAGTCGCTGTGTTTCATTTGTAGAGACATGATCTCCTCCTCTTGTGTATGGGGCAGCTCGTTGGCTGTGGTCCTCTGCGGGCTACAACGCCGGTGGACCTCGTGCCTTCGCTTATCCTTCTTGTAGTAGAGTGCGGCAAACGCCAATATGTTGAGGAAGAGCAACGAGGCACCGACGGCGATGGTGACGCTCAGTTCGGTGGAATAGTCCCGCTGGTTCTCTAGGAAGGGTTGGTTCTGGTTCTGGTTCTGGTTGTGGCTTTCCTGTGTTTCAGTGGGAAACGGTGTAGGGTAGGGCCTCTTGGTGTTGACTGGGATCTTCTTAGGTGTACGGGGAGTGACCTCGGGTGGAGGCAGCTTAGTGGTGGTGGAAATTATCTGGGTGACCTCGTTGAGGCTGTGGAGATGAGGCACCAGCTCCAGCCACAAGTTGACCTTATTGGCGCGGTAATGCTCCTTGACACGGGGCTTCAAGCCGATGTGCAAGTATAGCTGGTCCTTTTGGTTGTAACGCGTCCAGGCCACCTCCTCAAAACGGTTAGGCTTGGTGTGGATGAACTTGGTGTCCTGTGGAACTGGCTGGTTGGGGTCACTGAAAGGAAATAGGAAGATTTTTATTACTTTTTACACAAAAGACAATTTCTAGGATTGCACTCCAAATCTGAGCACTCAATAAGACAAATATCACACAAACTATTACAGACAAGTTTTAGGGGAGTGCTCAGAGAACCCTAATATTCTCTCAGCGCTCATTAGGGTCTCCTGACAACTGCACCTGCTTTTAAAATGAACAAGAATTAGTCTGAGAGAAGAAATTACACATTTGCACACAAATTGGTTTGTTGTCCTCCCGTGAGATGATTGCACGTCTAGGCAGCAATGTCATATAAACACTAAACTCACTCTAAGTGATCATAAGCATTACTTTATTCACTGCATTACACCTAAATTGAAGCAAACCAAATTGCTGTTGCGTAAAAAGCAGTTGCGTAAATTTAATATAGCATAACCTTGGGAATCTTAACAAGTATTTGCGAGAGAATGCATTAACAAACAATTAAGCATTGATTAAACCTTAGGAACCCAGTAGCACTGTTTCCTGGCAACAACTGGGTATTATACGGTAATCAATAGCAAATTCAATTCTCGAATTATGAGATGCCTGCGGCGTTGGTGGTCTTACAACAAAACAAAGTCATATTCAAAATCACTTCTGAATCCTAATTAATGGCCGTATTGTTTGCCTCAAGTCTAACTGATTAGAAACGATGCCCTGTTGCCTAGAGACTTACCCAGTCTTGGCAAAGTTGGTCCAGTAGGTCATTACCACTGCACTAAGCATCACATCATTTTTGGAGAAGTTGCAGGGGAAAAGCTCAGTTGGACCAATCATGGGCAGCCCGAACACATATGGGATCTCATCGCCATGTGCTGCATCGGCCCAGGGTGGCACCTGTTCCGTCTGGCAGTGATGGTAGAAGGCGTAGAAATAAGTAGGCGAGCCAAAGCTGGAGTGGAGGTCTGCTGTTGCCACCGCTGGTGCCACCCACTGATGATCCGTGAAGAGTGCAAGCAGGGTCTTTCTTCTGGTCTCTGGGTTGTGGCGGTCAGCCCAGTCTGTGTACATAAACTTAATGGTCTCCCGCAGGATGTCTTTCCCCTCGGGGTAACCATATAAATCATCCACAAAACTTGACACGGCATAGTCAAAATCGTTGGCTTGAACTCCGTTCTCGTTGTCTACAATGAGTTCCACAAACTTCAGTCCCTCGCCTTGGTTGACGCCCAGCATGATGTCGTAGTTGAGGAACTCCCCTTGCTCCATGAGGATCTGAGGGTCGTCGGGGATGACATCACCATCAATGACGGGTCCAAAGGCGATGTGGTAGCGAGCAGGCTGGATGTCCTGCTCCACTAGTTCTTTGTAGTGTTTTTTCTGTAGGCACTCCACCATCTCCACTGTATCTTTGAGGTTGCACCCCACCTTTTTGGCCAGCATGCGGGCATACTTGGCCGGTTGAAAGCTGACAGCCCAGCTGGACAAGGCTGTGCCACTTTGGGCTATGGCCCTTTGGAAAAGACCTGTATAGGAAAAACAAGACGGAATAACCAAGAGAACATCCACAACATGCTGCAGTACGGTCCAAAAGTCTGAGACCAGTAGCAACTGCTTGCTTCCATTTAATAAATTTTTTATTACAAATTATATTAGGGGCATAATTTTTGTGAATTTTGTTTGAATAATTATTACAAATTAATATAATTTTACATGGCAAAATTCAAAATAATATTAAACTGAATATTAAATTAAATTTAAAATAGTTAATAAATTAATACAATTAAATATAAATTAAAATAAAGCAAATATATTGAATAAAATGTTTTTAAAACACCATACTTTGTTTCTGCAAATTGTTCAAAATCCTAAACTTTTGTTTAAAATTCAGTTTTAAATAGGAAAAATGGCAGATTTTTAATGTGCACTCAGACTTTTGGACCCCACCATAGGCTATTTACACAAAGTGCTCCCTCAGTATGCAAGCTGAAGCAAATGAACACATATCAGTTTAGATGTTTTTATGCAAATCTTAAATGGTTTGGGAAAAGAGAGCATGCAAGTTAACATACAAATGCTGATGAACTTGAATTTTACACAGAGCTGATCAACATATCAGTTTTTCATGTAATTTTAGGGGGGAAAATATGACTTTTAATCTATTTCTTGAATTTCATTATTCCGCATTAACAGTGATTAGCTGTTTGCACTCTGTAAACCTCTTTCACATATAGACGTCAAGAAAATTGACCCACACCATTGAAGAGAAGCAGATATCATGCACAAACATCAAGACAAAAAAGCAAGTGAGTGAGCAGGACAAAAAGTGTGTGTGTGAAAGAGAGAGAAAGACTGACAGAAAGCGCAAGAGAGAAGAAAATTGAGTTACTCTGTTACCATGAGAGAGAGAGAGAGAGAGAGAGAGAGAGAGAGAGAGTGAGAAAGACAGACAGAAAGTGCAAGAGAGGAAAACCGAGTTACTCTGTTACCATGACAACCCCTGGGATCTCAGTCTTAGCAGTGCAGTTATGAGTAAAACATGTTCTTACTAAAGGAGAAAAAAAAACTATAAAAGCACACATGGAAATGAAATGGAGATAAGGAGGGAAAAAAACTATAAAAACACAGAAATTAAATGGAGATAAGGGGATGTTTCAGTTCGCAAATCAAAGAAACGGTGACAATTTTGTATGAAAAGACAAATATATTTGAGAATGAAGAATATGCTGCTAAAATTAAAAAGGAAAAGGAAAAGATCTGAAATATATGAAAATTATTCCAGATTAAGCAGTGCACGTTTTGCCTCAGGGCAAAGCCATCGCATTGCACACTATAGACTCTTCCAAAGGTGTCTCTTGGTTCATTTGAATGATAGTGACAACCTTAAAGCAGGTCTGTGCCAGGAGACCTCTTTACAAAGCAATCTTCCAAGCGGAGAGACTCAAAATGGAATTAATGTATTTACCCTTTTTGTGCCAGTGGAAGGTGAATGCTGTATTTGGACAGTAAGCTCATGGCGTGCCTGGTGATGAGTATGGACTCAACTAAATAAAGATGGGAACATGAAACGACCTAGGGAGATTTAATTTCTATAAACAAGTGATATCAGGTCAAACGGAGTGAGTTAGCAGCTTAAAGCATGGTGAAAAATGAGCTTGGCAAATGCTGGACCGATGAAGCAACTTTCTTGGCAACGTTGTTGGTTTTTTGTATTACACTCTTAAGCTCTGTGAAACTGAGCATTCTTTTGACCTAATGTATAAGGTATAAGAGAGTGCTTTTTAACCACAGGTCTGCATATACCTAGTGATTCTTAAGAGGGTAATAATTTGGTCTGGTCATTATAATTATTTTTTTATTATTATTGTTCATTTAGAGGATGGATTTTTTTTTAATTAAAACAATAAGATTCAAAATGTCAAATTCAAACGGTAAAAAAAATATAAAAACTTAATTAAAAATAACCATTAAACACATTTTTTCCTAACCTGTACTGCAGTACTCTAAATAAATGTCACAGGTTTTTCATAACTAAGATTGCAATCTGATTTTTCTAATGCACAAAAATGAGCTTGGCAAATGCTGGACCGATGAAGCAACTTTCTTGGCAACGTTGTTGGTTTTTTGTATTACACTCTTAAGCTCTGTGAAACTGAGCATTCTTTTGACCTAATGTATAAGGTATAAGAGAGTGCTTTTTAACCACAGGTCTGCATATACCTAGTGATTCTTAAGAGGGTAATAATTTGGTCTGGTCATTATAATTATTTTTTTATTATTATTGTTCATTTAGAGGATGGATTTTTTTTTAATTAAAACAATAAGATTCAAAATGTCAAATTCAAACGGTAAAAAAATATAAAAACTTAATTAAAAATAACCATTAAACACATTTTTTCCTAACCTGTACTGCAGTACTCTAAATAAATGTCACAGGTTTTTCATAACTAAGATTGCAATCTGATTTTTCTAATGCAAATACAGGTAACTACAAAAAAAGCACAGAGACTGAATTTCAAAATGGGCTCATAACACAAACAGCTATAGCATGCAGACAAAAATTGTCAAAAGTTAAAACCTCTGCATTGTACCTTTGGTTGAATTGCTCCAACGGTTACCTTCAGAATAATGGGAAATAGTCAGCAGGTTGACACATGAGGCCCCGGCCCCAGACCCAAAAACAGTAATGCGTAAAGGGTCACCCCCAAAGAAAGCAATGTTTTCACTCGTCCAGCGCAGGGCCTGGATTTGATCAAGAAGTCCATAGTTTCCCTTGGCTGCCTGGTCTCCCGTGCTCAAAAAACCTGTAGACAGAAGAAAGAATCAAATGAGTGTTTGTGTGCATTGCAGTGCAATTTTAAATCCCTAACAAAGATTGAAAGCTACTGAAATATTCAATAGCAAACTGCAGATGAGAATATGCCAGAGAAAGCGACACATTTCTGAAATGAGGGGAAACATTCTCCTCCCTCCCTCCATTTTTTTAACATCCATGAATTATGTTTTTAATAGTTGCTTATGTCTTGGATCTCACGGCTGGCCTCTCCTCCCCGGTAGACAACACAGAGTCTGTATCTTTTGGTTGAATGCAGACTATTTTAGTAGGCCTACTATTATTAAAAAATAAATGAAATCAAATCAACCAAACATACAGAGTTTAAGAAGTTCTTCAGCACTGTTCCAAAACACGCTATTAGTATGATAGAGAACATTGTTACATGTAAAACCTTCCAAATCATGTCAGTTTATTTTGGTGTTGACAATACTGAAATCAGTGTCGAGTAAAGACTCGTATGTGCCTCGTGAGTTTTGAAACAGAGCCTTAATTATTCTATGTTAACAGTGGTTCTTAACTCTAAACTATATAAATCAATATTAACCCTGCATGCTTAAAAAAAAAAAGAAAAAATTTGCTTTGGTTTGCTCTTCTTTGGTTTGGTCAGCCAACCGCAGCTCTCTGGAGTCACTGGAGCATGCAGCTGTTTGTGGCAATATATTACAATATATTACTCAGCGAAAAAACTGTGATTACACAGAAGTAACCCAGTGGTGCGTTTTAATGGAAAACTAGTCAGTAACTTCTTGACTACAGTAGCTTACCCTGGGACTATTCATCCTTGGGGTGCTTGAGGAATAATGATTGTGTACTTATTCAGTGAATAGACGAGCATTTGGGTTTAGTAATTGCCCTCATAGTCCCAGAACACATGAAAAATAATAAAGCAACACAAGTGCTTTACAGTAAGCTCATTTACAGATGCAGACAACAAGAAACAAAAGACTCTGAAATCACTTCGGTTCTGTACACAACGAGCGCACACAAATCCATCTGACCCTGCTTCCGCTTCCGCTCCCTTCCTTTTGTTAATTGAGTTCTTTATTGGATTTAATTAATCTAGTTGTGTTGCTACATCAAGAAGTTGATCTCCTGGAAGTGGCCGTCGAATACAAGCACACATTTAATTGATTCCATTTAGCCAAGGCAGTGTGCAGAGCAAATAAAAAAAACAGGCACAGGCTCGAAAATGATTAGCAATCAAATGGTAGGCTGTCAGGTGCTTGTGCCTGCGGCGCAGAGCCGTGAGCACATTTGGCTGTTAACACAGGCAGGCAGCGGCCTGCTTTCCATCCTCATGCATGCAGAGAGGTGCAATCCAATCACAAGGGAACAAAAGGGCCTCCCTCTGCTCGGACAGTGAATAGCCCGGGCTTGTGAATGGAAACGTATTTGGTACAATGTGGAGAAAACAGAGTCACAACAATGCGCTTTAATGAGACAGGCAATAATTGTGGATTTTTATCACAGTAGTCAAGGAGAGGATTTGCTGTGTAAGCGGCATTGGCTCATTTCTATGAAACTGAGGGTCAGCGGGACACTGTCCAAGGCACTTCGGATGACAACAAGGGATGCACATTTGATCAAATTTCATCATCAGCGCTCATTTTTAAAAACACCAATAAAACTGTAAATGTATTCTTTAGCCAATCTCAAAATGAATATCCATTTTTCATACTGCATACATCCACTTAAAAAAAAAAGTTTTTTTATATCATCCATCCTCTCAAAACACAAGATTTCTGATGTGTGACTTCAGACCTTCAGAGTCCCTTCTTCAGATGATTATTAAATTTAAAACGGCAAAAGTTAAGCTCAACTCATAAATACGAACATTTCATTGCAAGCTATTCCTGTACAAGGTTACCAAGATTCACATACAGAGTGTTAAACCTTGAATGTTGTCAGACTAAGATAACAAACCTCACCTTTGTGAGGTGTAATCCGTTTGCTGTATCATAAGAGATATCAGGAAATTGGGATACTGTCAAATAACATCTACAAAACTTAAATCATACTAGTGAAAAGCGGGTTGTTTGTATGGCTCAACCTCTTCAGATCTACAAGTTTTCATCCACGTCAAGGCACCCACTTCTGTAACCTGAAGCCCTACAGTGCAAGCTGTATTGGGAATGGTCCAAACAGATAAATAAAAATGGAATCAGATTGCAATCGTTTGGCCCCCAAAGTGAAATTCACCACTAGATGAAAAAGCCACAGAGAGGCTTAGTTTCAAGTGCCATGTACTTAAATCAATTCCTGTTGGAACCCAAGCAGATGGTTTGACATGTTAAATTAATCTCGGTTTTGACTGGAGAGGGCCAGAAAAGATACAAAAAGAATGGGACCAACAAAAGAAAAGAAGAAAAGCTGGATCTCCAAAGCAAAGCGAGAAGTGACAGACAGAGAAAAAGGCATTATTGTACGTTTCTTTCAGGGTTACAGATGAAGAGAGGCGGTGGCAACAGCAGGTTCAGTCTCAGAGATGTTGCATTAGAACATTTGCTAGTTCGGTCTCTCTCCAAAAAAGAAATGTTGCAGCCAGACCGTTGGCGCTTTATTTGTCTGTTCTGTCTCTACTCACCCGGCAGTAAGACAAATAGGCCCTCCTGTTGTATTTGTGTCCCTAAAAATATTTACAGTGTGACAACACCTTCATACTTTCAGTTCCCATCACAGAATTATCATCCATTTCAGGGAATAAAAGCAGATGCCATCTGTTCCCATACCACAGGCTGGCACCTGAGAACACAAGTTTCAAAACTGCAAGAGGTGACAAAATGAACTGCCAGAAGTTGGTTTGAAAAGGTTACAATCACTAAAATCATGGCAAGACTGAGTCACTGCCTCAAGTGGAAATGAGCTGTACTGCATGTTAATAATTAAGAAATATAGTGACCACAGATGGTATGAATTACTGGCTCTGAGCATTGTCTCCGTCAAAGGAGATTAATACACTAGAGGTTGGCAGAGGCTAAGGACAGGATCCACTACAGGATCCCGACTGAATTTGACTTGACAGACCTATTCCTGACTTCGCTGCTTTGATATGCAGAATCCAGAACCTAAAAACTGCTGCTCCGGGCAAAATAGACAGAATTTTATTCAAACATTTTTTTTTCTTAGGGATATTACATTAAAGTAACCCACTTCCTTCTAGAAAAAAAAATCCATCTCCTTTTATTTCCCTTCTCTCCAAGGAGGATGGATCAGTGACATGCTGAATGCCTTTCATGTGGATATTTCGTGAAAAATAAACACTAATAAAAAATAAATGGCTGTGTGACAACACCTTCATACTTTCAGTTCCCATCACAGAATTATCATCCATTTCAGGGAATAAAAGCAGATGCCATCTGTTCCCATACCACAGGCTGGCACCTGAGAACACAAGTTTCAAAACTGCAAGAGGTGACAAAATGAACTGCCAGAAGTTGGTTTGAAAAGGTTACAATCACTAAAATCATGGCAAGACTGAGTCACTGCCTCAAGTGGAAATGAGCTGTACTGCATGTTAATAATTAAGAAATATAGTGACCACAGATGGTATGAATTACTGGCTCTGAGCATTGTCTCCGTCAAAGGAGATTAATACACTAGAGGTTGGCAGAGGCTAAGGACAGGATCCACTACAGGATCCCGACTGAATTTGACTTGACAGACCTATTCCTGACTTCGCTGCTTTGATATGCAGAATCCAGAACCTAAAAACTGCTGCTCCGGGCAAAATAGACAGAATTTTATTCAAACATTTTTTTTCTTAGGGATATTACATTAAAGTAACCCACTTCCTTCTAGAAAAAAAAAAAAATCCATCTCCTTTTATTTCCCTTCTCTCCAAGGAGGATGGATCAGTGACATGCTGAATGCCTTTCATGTGGATATTTCGTGAAAAATAAACACTAATAAAAAATAAATGGCAGTAGAGTTTGCAACATTACTATCGAAAAAATGCAGTCCAAACAAATGCTACGACAGGGTAATCTTCCCAGTGTAAATATAGGTAATGAAAGTTAAATGTACATTTCTTTAATGGAACAGATTACAGTATTACATCTAGAGACTGGATGTTGCATTATTTAGCATATATTACAGCTGTCAGATTCTTATCAGGTTAACATCCTTGTCAAATCCCATTTCAGTGGACTGAGCAAATCAAATTACCTCTAGGTAAGGCCTACAGTTTGCTAACTTGGATGAGCATGCTGCAATAGCTGTTCAATACACATTTCCCATTTCAGTGGACTGAGCAAATCAAATTACCTCTAGGTAAGGCTCTTAGTCACATAATGTATTGTAACGTAACCTAACATATTTCAAAAGAAAAAAAAAAGCATACCAAAGCATAACAGAACAAACCATCACAAAGGCAAAACACACAACAAACATAGCCCAGATATTTATAACAAACCCAGCACATAAACAAATTAACAAAACATAACCTAGATGTAGCACACAACCTCACATAAAGTAACAACATTTCTTAACTTAGACATACCGTAACATAATCCAGATATAGATCACAACCTAGCATAAAGTAACAACATATCATACCATAATGTAACATAACCCAGACGTAACGATGTAGCACATAAAGTAACTAAAGTAACATACCATAATAGAACATAACAAAACACAAACATAACTCAGACATAACACATTATCCAGATGCAGATTACAACCTAGCATAAAGTAACAACATATCATACCATAATGTAACATAACACAGACGTAACAGTGTAGCACATAAAGTAACTAAAGTAACATACCATAAATAGAATATATCAAAAACGAACATAACTCAGACATAACATATTCCAGATGTAGATCACAACCTAGCATAGCATAACATGCCATAATGTAACATAACCCCGGTTTAATGGTGTAGCACATAAAGTTACATACCATAAATAGAATATAACAAAACACAAACATAACTCTGACATAACATAATACAGATGTAGATCACAACCTAGCGTAAAGTAACAACTTAACATAGCACAACATACCATAATGTATATAACCCAGACATAATAGTGTAGCACATAAAGTACGTAACATACCATAATAGAGCATAACAATACACACATATAATTTATAAGACATAACCAATGTAGCACATGAAGTAAAATAACAATCCAGATGTAGTACATAAATTAAAAAAAGGTAATGCAACATCACCCAGACATAACAATCTTGATATAGTACATAATCTATAATAAATTAACATGACATTGTCATGGCAACCAGATACATCGCATTGCTGCAGCAATAAACAAGTGGAAAATAATGCACAATAAAAATGTTTGTCAACACGATCTCTGAGGAGGCATTTATTAAGCAAATCAAAGATTTTAAAGTTTTAAAACAGACATTCGTTGTGCTTGATTCAAGTTAGCGCACAATGATGATTAAACAGTTTATATTCAAAAATCTATTTTTAGGTTTTGTTCATTGCACATGAAATAACATTTGGATGTAAATGGTTTACATAATTGTAGAACACTGAGCCGTATCCACTGCTGCGTCCTGTGGATCACTTTTATCTGATTGTCTGGGTCCGGAGTCATCAAACCCGGCGTCGGAATCTTCAGCTGACCTTTTTTGTTATTTCCAGATTTCACTGCAGTTTGTGTATATTATATTTATAAAACATGAATATGAATATCCTTTTATGCCACACAGCCTATACCATAGGCTTTCCGCCAAAATGCAGATTCTTCGCCCTTCAACTTCTTATGCAAATAAGATTGGGGGAGACATTATTAAGTTTGATTTAATTTACTAACAATAACTATTTAAATGTATTATTAACTACATCATATCTATAATTACTTCTTAGTTGAAAATATTTTCTTATTATTCTTTATAAAATATTTAGTAACGTCGCCCCCATCTTTATATATATATATATATACACAACATAAAATAAAATAAAACATAACATATTACAACATAACATAACATAGGCAAGTGGAGCCTATGGTCGGTCTGATGTGGATGTGCAGTTTAAGGATTCAGTAATGTGTTAATTACAATAGGTGCTTGCTGAGTAGGATTAGCTTAATGAAGGCTAATGTACATACTTGCTCTTCACTTACTCCACCTCACCAACTGTGCTTGAGGGATGCATAGCATCTTCTGACAGGACCAAACAACTGCTGTGAATCTCCAGCAAACACCACAAACAGCAGTCAACCTGCAGTCCGTATGGTTTGAGCTGCTGGTGACAGATTTATTTCATGTATACATATGTGAATCTACAGAATTTAATGGTTAAAATATGGCTTTGAATATATAACCTCATCAATTATACATTTTCAAAATAAAATCTTGACAAGCGAAGGAAAAAAAAAACCCCTCTTTAAAACAAGTTCAGGTTTAGGAGGCATTAAACAACCCTCGTGCAGGAAGAGAGAACGAGAATACAAATTATGGGGCTTTTTATTAGGATTCTAGTACTATTATGTGCCAGTGTTGCCTGGTGCTTAAGCCTTGTTGAACCCCCTGCTATTGTGGACAACTTTCAATAGCAAGACACAGCGTTAGAGCTTGTTTGGATTAAATTATAGAAGAAAAACAAGGAGAGTTTAATGACAGTACCACAAGCACACAACATGTTTTTCAACTGTTACATTATCCGCCAAGCCGTTGTTTACCCTTTTCAGTAATTGGAAGGCTTTGATGAGGTTTTACTTGTGATGTGCTACTGCATCTCTGACTAGTCTCCTCAGCAAGAGACTAGAGCACTCTTTTATCAGCACTGAAGATGATGTTAATGATAACTGTTGAAAATGTTGCATAATTAAAACAAGCCATGCCATATATGTTTTTTCATTGAACAAGATGAAATGTTTTAAATTTTGAATAAATATTTCAATCAAAAAAAAATTTTCTTTCATTGGACTGTGGACATGCACGCTGTTATTACCATGTTTTGGTTTTTGTATGATAAAAAGACTCTTCAGAGATTCTTGTGTGTTCCACTGAAAATAAATAAATGAAATAACAGCACTGAGTAAATAATAACATAATTTTCATTTCCTTTAATATAATCCATCTTTATAGTAGTTCTTTTTGAATCTGAATATCATTTAAATGTCTGACAGGAGGCAAAACAAAATAGCTCTGTGTACGTACTGCAGAGCACAATCTCCAAGTTCAAACATCAACAGGATGCAATAATTGTTCTTAAAATACTGCCATGCAACATACATGAAAGCGCCAAACTGCAGCACAGCTTTCTTTGAAATGTGCTTCTTGGTAGTTGCATTGCTTCAAAACCTGATCTGAATTGTTAACCAGCTCCCTTTCCATAGAAAAGAACAACATTTGCATACAGATAACAGCCTTCTGCGATTTAACACACGCACACACACACACACTCACACTCCGAGCAGGATGGGGAAAGAGAGTGAGTGCGAGAGGGAGAATAAAACCTTTTCATAAGAAGTGAGAGTCTAAAGATAGCCCTCCATCTTTTCCCCCTCTTGCACCTCTCCAGTGAACATCCTGGAAATATTCCTCTCCTCTGACGTGTGTGCAGAGCAAGAGAATGCAACTGAGTGCCGTCTTCCAGGTTCTAGTGGCCCTATCACTACAAAAAACACTGAACCAGAAAGTACTCTTATCTAACAGAGTACATCCAGATATTACAGACTTTATGTTGATAATGACACAAAGCTTTTCCGGAGACCGCGGGGAACACAGGCCTCCCCCATTTGGCGAAACTTACTCTCACTTAAATTTTGGCCATTTTTGGAAACCTTTTCAAAGCACACTTTTCAAACTTCACTGTTTCTGCTACCAGTATCTAACAGTGCATACATATGAATCAAAAGAGAGTTGTGTAATTTCTCTTTCCTGAACTGTCATGAATAGATGTCATTTATTTTATGGTTTGAAAAACACTTCAAGATTGGAAAAACACTTTATTAGTAATTTGTAAATAAATCATTTTTAAGCCATAGTACTTCATAATTTTATGATGGGTATTTTAAGATAGGAGAGTCTACAACATCTATACATAAAATACATTTGTGACCCTGGACCACAAAACCAGTCTTAAATCGCTGGGGTATATTTGTAGCAATAACCAAAAATACATTGGGTGAGTCAAAATTATCGATTTTTCTTTCATGCCAAAAATCATTAGGATATTAAGTAAAGATCATGCTCCATGAAGATATTTTGTAAATTTCCTACCGAAAATACAATTTAAAGGCAATTTTCTGAATATTTTTATTTTTTTGCATTTTTTCAAATATTTTATTTATTTTCAAATAGTTGTATCTCGACCAAATATTGTCCTATCCTAACAAACCATAAATCAATGGGAAGCTTATTTATTCCGCATTCAGATGATATATAAATCTCAATTTCGGAAAAATTACCCTTATGACTGGTTTTGTGGTCCAGGGGCACATTTAACTCTTTCCCCCCCCAGCATTTTTGAAAAAAGTTGCCAGCCACCGCCAGCGATTTTCATGTTTTTCACTAAATTTGATGGCCTCCCGTATATTTTGCTGTATGAATATTTGAATACGCAATACACCAAAATAAAGATCAGAGCCTCTACTTTTAAACAAAAAAAAAAAATCAGTTTTATTCTAGCTTAAAAACATTCTTTTTTTACCAACACTTGAATATAGGTAGGTTTCATAAAAAAATCATTATTTTGAGCAAAAAGGTGAGAATCACATTTTGATCAAAAACTACATCTGGATAATATTCAGTACGATTATGAAAGCATGAATCCAGTAAATCGCTTCCATCAATACCTCCAAAGCTTGCACAGACATATACCACTTCCTGGATCAACATTTTACTCCGTAACATTATGCAGTTTTCATTTATATGCTGTCTACTGCTGATTATCGCATTATTTTTCATATGCATCTGTTTACATAAAAGATCGCTAATTTCTCCGTCCTGTTCACGTGTGATTATGTTCGGGAGGTTTTGTACTCGTTCAGAAGATGCGTAATAGCACCCCCGAGTGTATAACAGTGGAAACACGAAAAGCCGTAAAAACTCGTCTTTGGCGGGGAAGCGTTTTCTTCTAAAAGACGAGATACCTCGTCAATGGCGGGGAAAGAGTTAAAAAAGTAGCAAAAATAAATGAAAGCATGAGAAAAGTTTTCACATCTTCACATATCAAAACAAAAAGTTTAAATATGTTAGTTTTAATTCAAATCTACCATGGGGACATACAAGTGGCCGTAGCTGAAGAAACACCCATAAATGACCTCAGAAACCTGCGTGGAACCTGAAGGCAAGGTCTCACTAATGAGGCCAGTGGAAGGAGGGAATGATGTGGAGACGAGGCCCATCACCCGCTCCCTCCTGTAACAAAAACACACAGCTTTGAAAATGTCATCTCACTTGTGCAGTGGTGACAGTGCCGTCTGCAGTCAAGCGGCCCATTGCTGAGCTAGACACCATATGCTTGAAAAACTGAATTTGTGACGATCGTTGTCTGTCAACACAACAAATCACTTCAGGAAAAAAAATTATTAACCTTACAGCAGTGAAGTTAGAGAAATGTGATCAAATACATTGTGTGAGTTTGAGCCTGGCTTGCATCTAGGGTCCAAAATTAACAAACAAACACAAGCACAAACTGACCTTTCCGACCATTTTGGACACAAAAAATAAAAATAAAGGGAAGGAAATTACAAGGACTCTTCATGTTTTTTGCAGTTACCGGTGCTGTTCAATTGAGAGGCAGAGGCTAATTTGAATATGATGTAAATATGTGACACAGCGGTCTGTGTTGTTTCTAAATATACAAGAGAAAAACAATAATCCTGCAATTTTAGAACAAACATTATTTGTTTTTAAATGTACTTGCCATCCTCACTTCTTCTCCAAGTTTTTTTTCATGTATCCTCTTTGAGCAATCAATCGATAAATCAATCAAACATTAATTCAAGGGTTAGTTCACCCTAAAATTAAAATTCATTCTGTCATCATTTATTCATCCTCAAGTTTTTCCAAACCTGTATGAGTTTCTTTTTTCTGCTGAACATAAAAGAATATATTACAAAGAATGTGGGTAACCAAACAGTTCCTGGTTCACCCAAAAGTCAATGGGGACCTGCGACTATTTGGTTAACCACATTCTTCAAAATATCTTCTATGTTCTCAAAAAATAAACTCATACAGGTTTGTAACAACTTGAGGGTGAGTAAATGAAAGCATTTTACATTTTTGGGTGAACAAACCTTTAAACATAGCTTCTTCGTATCATTTCTAATGATATGTGTAACCAACAATCAGAAATGTTTAGTTTTGAGACAAACAAACCAAAGCTTTCCATCTCAGAGTGTCCTGAAAGAGGTGCTGTAGAACCCAAAACTCCTCTCCTCACTTTTAGCTATAAACCTCAAGTTATTTCTCTTTGATCATTTTGCCAGACTGCAGTGAAACCAAACAAAACAAGCTTTGCTCTCAGACTACACTGGCATTATTTTTCATAATAACGGGACAATCAAGTGTCCAGAGAGTCTGTCTGCATCCTAAAATTGAAGGTCTCTACAGAACCAGAACTGAAAAAACAAACAATCACTGCAGCAAGAAACAAAGCAAGGGTTGTCAAGGCTTCCCTATGGTGGTGCTGCAATGCAAAACACAATGTTACTAGTAGGGCTGGGTATCGTTAGACATTTTCCGGTTCCGGTTCCATTTAAATGAACTTTTTTTTTTTTTTTTTTACTATTTTACATTAATTGAATGTAGTGTTGCTGGAATGTAGTAAGTAATGTTGAGTAATACTAGTAGGGCTGGGTATCGTTAGACATTTTCCGGTTCCGGTTCAATTTAAATGAACTTTTTTTTATTTTTTTTTACTATTTTACATTAATTGAATGTAGTGTTGCTGGAATGTAGTAAGTAATGTTGAGTAACGCATGTGCTTCAAAGTTGATGTTTTTTACACTATCAATAACATTTTGCTTTTCAAGCAGGAATAAGCTGGTTGGCCAAATAGTCCCTTGAGGGCTAAGACACTTGTTCATTTCCCTAAATGAATGAAATATTATACTTATAACCATGGATACACACACTGCATAAAGCCCCTATTTTACAAATAATAATGCAGTCAGGAGATGGTGTGACGCAATGAGTGGTTTCCACATTTTTAAACATTTAAAATGCATGAAAATATTTTCTATCACTTTGTTTATCACTCTTGAAATGACCTGTACACTAAATAATCTAACCCTCATACTTGCATAACAATAGCAGTCTATTTATTTAGTGGTCCAAGTTGAAGTCAGCATGTATATTAATGACAATATGGGACAAATATCATGTAATTTAGTGGCGGCAGGAGCTACGTGCTGTCGGTACATGTACAGTCAGACAAAACAACGAGCACATTTATCAAAGACGTGAGTGACACACGTACAGTCGTGGAAAACGATGTGTTCGGCAGTTAAAGACGCGGCGTGTCTGTGGAGTGCGCGTCATAGGAAACAATGTGCTCAGTAATTAAAGAGGCAGGGCGGCGTTTCTGTTACTTGGTTTGTGACATCCTTTACGGGAAACGCCGGCGCAAGGCTGCTCACAGCGCTAGGTCACGTGTCGCACCAGAACCGTTTTCAGAACAGAAACTTAGAAATTGCTCACGGTTCTTATTATCGGTTATCGGTTCCCAACCCTAGTTACTAGCAAAACAAACAAAACGTGACATCAAACTAACATTAACCAACCTAACTTTAACCAACAAAATTTCAAGTTGCTATTACAGAAGGTCTCCGGACCACCAGGGGGCGCCCAAGAGCAGCTGCATTTCCAACGGAACTGAATGATCTAAGGACCTCCGTAACTTTTTCACCCTCAAAACTTGTGAAAATCCCTATTGCTCAGATTATTAGTAGAATGACAGATTTTGACCCACAAAATTGCACAGAGCAAATTTTGGTAAATATGATCGCACTTTAAGGTACAATTAACCAGTCATTAGTACAAAATAAACACCAACAAGTTGATCGGGTCTGATTGTACTATTATAATACGTATTATTACTTGCTAAATAAATAATAAATGGACAAAAATATTTATGAGTTGAAATAATATTATGTGAGAGCAAAGTGGCTACATATTGAGGACATTAAACTACCACAGCTATGTTGGAACATGACTGCCAGAGACAACAGCCTATTATAACGCTAAGCCTTGTGATACACATATGCAACTCCGGAAAGCAATAATCGACTAATCAGAAACAAGTATTCTAGAAAGCCACATAATAGAGTGCAACAGTTGGGTTCCGGAAGTAAAAATCCCATTTATTTTCTCCATAGGGGAATTGATTTTTAACAATAACTTAAAAAGAGCTAATAAAGCTGTAAAGACAGACCTACTGTGAGCTACAAGGGTGCAAATTGAAGGTACACACTTCAGTTGAAGCCATCAACCCACATTATTTCAACTTATTTTAAAATAATAGTATTAAAAAGTGGAATTCCTAGTGAGAAAGGAAATTGCTCATGATTCTGCAAAGAAATCTCCACTAATCCGCTAACTGCAACAAGCAAATTGTGACAAAAGAGCTCTGTCAACTCCTATGAAGCACCTTGAATGAGAGTGAGTTTTTTTTCCTTCATTAAAGGGTCTTTTTGTCAGGTTTTCAAATACTTTTTTTCCCCCTTCAAATCAAAGTTTGTAATGTGGTTGGGCTGGTTGGTTATTAACAAAGACTTTAATAACCATGCTGCACTATATAAGTCCTTGCTCTATCCTTTAGTAATTATTATACTTTTTTTAACCACATATTTTGCACTAAATTTATAAAAACAGGCATAGACTAATAAATGAGTGTATTGCATCAGCATGACCAGATCTGTCTGGAGACCGGAGCGATGATTATTTGTACACAACCACGCAAGCCGTGCCAGAGCTCCAAACTTCCACCCCCACTGTTTGGCAAAGGCAAGTTTGCGGAGAGGCTCCTGTCTGTCAGTTCTGTCAGATGTTTTTGGTGAAAGAGCAGAAAAACATGAGATGAGGTGTCAGAGAGGGCATGCAAGACGTTAAGGGAACAGTATTGAATGTTATCTCAGGGGCCACTGCGGTTAACCATGTTGGATAGCTGCAGCGGCTCAAGCCTGTACCTGAGTCGCTCCAGCCAATCAGAGCCCCCGTGGCCGTGTCTGAACCTGGGGCCAGTGAAGCACCGAAAAAGAGTGTAAGTGCATTCTGACACCCTCCCAGATTAAATGTCACAGAGTGTCACTGGGTCCTACTGCCCCACAGTCCTTCACTCATGGGTTGGATATGACTATCGACCCATCACTGCTTGTGCCACAGATGCCTCATTGTTGTCTTTGTCGTTTTGTCCTCCTGTCTCAGGACAATCCAATGCAGAGAAAGTCGTTCCTGGAACTGATAAGGGCAAAATAAAAGCATATCACTGCCAAAACAAATCTCGATCAGAAAACACTGTCAACGGACGACTTATTCATGCCAAACAAGTATCACTTGGTATCGTCGGTGAATACCTAAACAGTCAAAGTCACAAGTTGCCATCCGGCTGAAAGAGACTTTGACAAGTTAACTACTTTGGTCTGTCAATCAAACGCCTCTACAAAGAAAAATTTTCTTTCAATAAACGTTTATATTCTGATCTGACCGGCCGAGTGAACTCATCTTAAATGGCTACAAATCTTCTTTCAAGCAATCCAGAGCAAACCTGAAAACGGTCGATACTAACATATAAAGATATAAACAACACATTGACGCACTACAAAATGAGCCCCCTGAAAGAACAGTCGCATAGTAAGAAACAACATCTATCAATTAAGCATGCTTTCTCCTGCCACTCTTTGAAGATGCATCACACATTCACATTTGTGTTGCGCTTGCATCATAAATGAATCATAAGGCAGCCATTCCCATTTGATTGTATTAGTACTGCAAAAATCCTGATGGATTCTGTTTCTTCAAAGGCGCCCATCTAAAAGACTTCAGGCGGGCTTGGAAATACACAAATCTAGCAGGCTCTTAAAAATTTAAACAGAGACCTTCTTCTGGGACCGCCTGTCAAACCTGTCCTAATATGTGAGATACACAAACAACTCGCATTGCAGCATACAGTAAAGGCTCGTCTCTCAGACCCTGACAACCGCGGGTCTGGGCTTTATTACCTCAGATAAACATATACTCTAATATGCATCGTATGTTTACATACACACCTGTGCACATCATACAGACGCACACACAGAACGGCACAGTTGGTCTGATTCTTATAACTCACTGAGGTACAGAATCCATTTTTAACTCAAAAAGGCTAAATTTGAGTGAAATACTATTTGAGAGCATGGGAATTCAGGCAAAAAAAAAACTTGGATTATTTGACATTTGATGTGTTTTAGTGTTTCATTTGTTGGACAGAGAAAATTTTGAATTGGCTCCCTTTTAGTCAGAGATTTGGAATTTAATTTGAAATGACAGGAAATAAAATTTAGAGAATTGCAATTCAAAGAAATTCAGTAGTTTGTTAGTCCAAAAAGTAGGCATATACATCAATAAAAGTTAATTACTTATTCCCCATGTGTTGTATGTCTGACACATACAGGTAATTAATCAAAGCAAATCAAATAAAATGTATTATTTTATTTTCAATCAAATAAAATGAAATAAATATTTTGAAACTATTTCAAAAATCTTGATTAGTCAAAATACTAAAGTCATGCACATTGCATCTAAATGGGGCTAATGGATTAATATAATAATTAGAATCATTAAAATAAAAATAAATGTGTATTATTCTAATTAATAATAATAATAAAGTATAACTAAAATAAAATGTATTATTTTATTTTAAATAAAAATACTGAAATATTTTGTAACAATTTCAAGAATCTTGATTAGTCAAAATACTACAAGACATGCACACTGTGTCTAAATGAGGCAAATGGCTTAATATAATAATAATAATAATAATAATAATAATAATGTATAAACAATAACTTCTAATATTTCTGCAAATACCCCATATTTTGTAATATGTTACCTAGGACCACAAAACCATAAGGCTAAATTTTTTTAAACTAAGATTTATATATCATCTGAAAGCTGAATAAATAAGCTTTCTGTTGATGTATGGTTGTTAGGATAGGACAATATTTGGATGAGATACAACTATTTGAAAATCTGCAATCTGTTGGTGCAAAAAATCTAAATATTAAGAAAACTGTCTTTTAAAGCTGTCCAAATGAAGTTCTTAGCAATGCATATTACCAATCAAAAATTAAGTTTTGATATATTATGGTAGGAAAATTACAAAATATCTTCATGGAACATGATCTTTACTTAATATCCTAATGATTTTTGGCATAAAATAAAAATTGATCAAGTCGCTTTGGATAAAAGCGTCAGCTAAATGACAATGTAAATGTGATCATTTTGACCTATACAATGCATTGTTGGCTATTGCTACAAATATACCCGTGCTACTTATGACTGGTTTTGTGGTCCAGGGTCACATACTGAAATGAAATAATAAAATAAAATGAAATTATAAAAATGCATACATTTTCTAACATTCAAGATTTCTGATTTCTGTTTTAAGGTGAACCATTCCTTTTAAAATATTTCTTGAGCTTTTTAGTAGACATGGAAATTTGAATGACGCATTCAAGGACAAAAGTCTTATTAAAATGAAAATATTATAACGTAATTATTCTGAATGACTCCTAAAAGACAAAAAAAATGCACTGGTGTAATGGTGTAACCAAGCTATTTTTAAAAGTAATGTATTACAATATTGCGTTATTCCATAAAAAAGTAACTACTTGCATTACATTACCTTTTCTGGGCTTGCTTTTTATATCTTAATAACACACAAAAAAGAATGTGTTACTTTATTACTAACTCGTATTACTTTACTTGTAATGCATTACAAGTTAGTAATACTTTACTTTACTTGTAATGCATTACCCCCAACACTGGGTGTAACCTACAGAAAGTGCTCTGAATGAATCAGATATCGAATCTGAATAAATCTTTTCAGTAAATAGAAAACTCAAAATCACTGGAATGGGTTAAATTCTCCACCACTAATAAGCATAAAAATGCTGTAATGTCCGTTAGCAAATATTTAAGCCCTGATTGAACTGTTCTGAATGGGCACATTGAAAAATTAACAGCGGTAGCTGAGTTGTTCATGCTTATGGCCTTAGAAAACCACTCTGACCTCCCTTTCATTCAAGTTCACAAAATGGATGCCGAGTGACTATGGATGCCGCGGCTTTGAATGGTGGCCTGGGAGGCTCAGTGCCAGTCAAAGTTTTGTGTAGAGGAAACGCCACAGCATGTTGTTTAGAGGTGTAGAGGACAGAGAGAGAGTGAAAGAGAACACTAGTGAGATAATTGTCACCCATATGCGCTTACAAACTGGCAGGCCAGCAGTGACTTGGCCTCCCTCAACCCATACAATCTCACATCCTGTTCTGATGTGCACATATGGAAATGTGTAAAGTGCTGATTCTAGCCAATATCACACAGAATGTTCAGACTAGAGGAAAGGTCAGAGGCAGTAACCGCGTAGACTGACTGTCAATCTATGGATGAGTCAGTGTTAAGTACACAGATAAGTTAATTATGTTTGGGATCGAATTAAAAAGAGCCATAGGAGCCTGTGTAGGTGAGACACAAAAAATAATGATTAATCCAGGGATGAAAAAGAATGAGCATTATACTGAACTATATATATATATATATATATATATATATACATAAAATTTTTTAAAGAAACATATACTATCCCAATAATGTCAAAGCAATAATATAATATAATATAATAAGTTTAATGAATATCATTGATCAACATACTATTAACTTTCTGAACAAACGTTTTTGTTGTTATTGATGTTGTTTTTATAAACTTGATGTACAGAAAAAAAAAACTAAGAAAAAAATATATAATGCCAATTTTAAAAATTCTAGTACCAGTATGCTGTGCAACTCTGGCAACCTTTTAAAATATTCCGGGCCACAAAATAAAGTCTGATGGGCCTAATGCATCTGTTGAGAGCCTAGGACACACACAAAAAACACTCTGTTTCAAATATATCATAAACAAACAGGAAGTTGCTAAAAAAGGGCTCTCAGTCCCAGGAACAAACAGCACAGATGCATCTCAACCGTTCAAGCAAGCTAGGAGAGATGTCCTTCACCTCACCAGCTGACCAACAGCATGACGCTTTCACAGCTAACCTAGTCCAATTTACAAGCCCGCTGTAACGTCCAGTGCTCCCATTGACCATTAGTTGGCTACTTTAGTTCATGCTTCACAACTGCACTTCCTGTGGGGGAACATGGCAACAAGCAAACAGAGCGGACGAATACTGAACCACACTCACACACACAGCAAGACGGCAGCTTTAAATTATTCCGCTAAACACCTGCTGCTGTTGAAGGCGACAAATTTGTGGCAGGGCGTCCAAACCATTATATTTCGTGACAACCTCCGCATGGTAACAAAACACAGCCAGGTGGGAATGCCTTACTGCTGCGAATAAACATTATTAACCATTTTGCAAAGTAGAAAATGTTCAGTCTACTGTGGTCAGCTTAATTGAAATTTTGTACCACGGGGACATAAAAACACTGTTAAGGAAACATTTGACATCTGAATAAAAAAAAAAAAACATAACAG
Organism: Sinocyclocheilus grahami; assembly: GCF_001515645.1. NCBI lineage: Eukaryota > Metazoa > Chordata > Actinopteri > Cypriniformes > Cyprinidae > Sinocyclocheilus > Sinocyclocheilus grahami. The sequence goes on along the minus strand of NW_015505344.1, from coordinate 1,321,747 downwards.
TACAGAGAACAAAAATGGTGCAATATGCCTCCACAAAAACAGGCAATGAATAGCAAGCCAAAATAAAATGCTTTATTGTGTAATATCTCAAATCCCAGTTGGAGCTCCTTTGCAAATTGTGTCTCTCCATATGATCCTTACTCGGAGGTCATACGTTCAATACGCAGCTAAAATATTCTAATTGAGTAATTACGTCCAGCTGTGGCCAAACTATCTGGTCCGTTCATTTAATGCTACTAAACAAAAGACTGAGTTCCCTGCCATCACATCCAAACTTCCAACCATCTAATAGAACTATTTGAGACGTTGCAATATGCCTCCACAAAAACAGGCAATGAATAGCAAGCCAAAATAAAATGCTTTATTGTGTAATATCTCAAATCCCAGTTGGAGCTCCTTTGCAAATTGTGTCTCTCCATATGATCCTTACTCGGAGGTCATACGTTCAATACGCAGCTAAAATATTCTAATTGAGTAATTACGTCCAGCTGTGGCCAAACTATCTGGTCCGTTCATTTAATGCTACTAAACAAAAGACATAAAACATGCAAGGCAGCGTGCTGAGTTCCCTGCCATCACATCCAAACTTCCAACCATCTAATAGAACTATTTGAGATGCTTAAGCAACGCTTCACCCATTAACATGAATAGATTCTAATAGCCAGACAAATTGCGTTCACATGTGACAACTTTGATGCATGATCTCGACAATGATATTTTGAGTGCAATATTTCCACAATATTACCCATAATTAAGTGGAAGTGGTTCAATCGGCAGCTCTCGGCGAGGATGTGCAAGCGAGAAACTCGACACGTGACTCTAGCAGCTCTAACAAGGTCAACAAGCATGCCGGCATAAAATAAGACAATTCATTTCACAATGCAGTGTTGGAATTCTACTGTTGCACCTCTGGAGGGGTTTCTGGCAGCTGGAGGTCTTTTGTTTGAGGGGAACAACTAATTCGGATGTCAGCTCGTACACTACAGTACATTCATAGAGACCAAACTTTGGCATTTCTGTCACATTTCATTGCTACTTTAAGTGGACTGATCATTATTTGGCATTGTTTCTCAACAGAAATTGATTGAAAGGACTATCACTGGTCTTCAGGGGTAAAGGGGCAAATGTGTTGACATTGAAGCGTTCAGATTTGAGGATAAACAATACATGTGTGTTTATCCAGTGCAAATTAAACAATGAAAAGGGTATTATTGTTCAACGTCATACTTTCATGTTATACTTTGACAACGTCATACTTTTTGAACTTATGAAAGATCTTGGGAGTTTTAGCTGTATCTCATTTTAGTATCAACTTTGTCTCAGAAGTTTTACGTTTACATCAGACAGATAGACAGAAAGATAGATATAGATAATAGAGATTGTTAAAAAAATAACAAATGAAAACATTTTAAATTGATTTTACATGGATGGATGGATGGATGGATAGATAAATAGATAGATCCAAGATTAATTAAAAACACTTTTAAAATAATTAAAAGTGATTTTACACAGAGACAGACAGACAGATAGACAGATAGATAGATAGATAGATAGATAGATAGATAGATAGATAGATAGATAGATAGATAGATAGATAGATGAAAAAAATAGGTGATACCGTATTTATCGATCTAACAAAAAATATTAATATGTAATTTTTAAAAAGCCAAATAGTTTGCGCAATTAACATAAATGTAAATATATTCATATTATAAACCGACCAAGACAATAAAGTTCTGTAGATCTGCAGCTAGACATGTGCCGGTATTCCGTAATGCGAGATATCACAGTAATGAATATGCACGATATTGTTATCGTGGGCACTTCTAACTACCGTGAATAATTATATATTACAAATTATTCAGAATTTTAAATGAATTTTAAGAATACTTTTCCCATCAACTGGTCAAAATGCACAACACCCGCTGTATGCTGCGTGAAAGACGCATGCGCACTCTGATGTAAACAAGCGCGGACGAGAAGCACATGGCAGAGCACGTGAGAGAAGCTCTGGATGAAAGCGCACTTTCACTCTCTGACAGCAGATGGTGCTAAACTGCAGAAATGCAGCCGTTACCCCGGAAACAAAGCAGCTGCACTACTTTCTGTTTCTGAAACGTGTTTAAATGATTTAAACAGCCATTCAGATTTGTGTATTCGCTATGATGTTCATCACAGCGCCAAATACTTAAATATTTAGACTTAATAGGCTATTTATTTTCAAAACTTTTTTACATTTTAATCTGGACTACAACATGCCCTAGATATTGTTTGAAAGTGTTTTGATTCTTTATTGTTCGGTCACACTTTACATTAGGGCTTCATTAGTTAACATAAACTGCCAATGAAAAATTCTTCTGAACATTCATTAATCTTAGGCATTCCAATATTTAATAACACATTGTTAAAATCGAAAGTTGCAACTGTGTTATTTAATGAGCTAACATGAACTAAGACCTGTAATAGATTAAGATTAATAACTTCTGTAGCAAATGTAGCTATTGCTCATTGTGAATGTTAATGCATTAACTAAGGTTAACTAATGAGGTCTTATTGTAAAGTGATACCTATTGGTCTTTATAGTTCTTTTGCACTTTAATCTGTGTAAAACTTTTAACGTTATACATTTTTCTGTATTGCTTTATTGTATTTAAATGGTCAGTTATTTTTGTTATAAGAAAAAAGTTATTAAATCTGTTATACTGTATTATGACAACACTTTTTTCAAACTAAATTTCAATATCGTGATAATACCGCATACCGTGATAAAAGCATTAGCAATTAATCGCAACATGAAAATTTGGTACCTGCATATCCCTATCTGCAGCAGTTTAAAAATAAAAACGGAGTATCCATCAACTACAGACTGGATGCTCAGTCTTTAGTTGCGTCTGCATTTCCAGTTTAGGATATTAACTGCCTATCTAGTTTTGTCTAGACGTGACGCATGCCACAGAAAGAGATGTTTTCAGTGACCCTCTGAGTAAATATTTACTCCTATCCTGAGACGTTACACGCACCCTTTCTGCCCACATAAGTGTGTTTTGGAAGAAAAGGACAATTTCTTTGATGTGACCAAACACGATAGTTCAACACACACATATTTGACCTAAGCGGAAGAAAGGAGCCAGTGGCCGCCGAGTCATTATAAATCATCTTGGCAGACAAAAGCAACAGATTAATAGATAATCTTGGTGGGCTTCTCTGAGTTTTCTAGCGTTTCCTGCTCTGAAAGGTTAATTGGGACTGGGAGAGAAGAGTGAGTCACCCAGAAGGCAAGATTTCAAGCGGCACTGACATTCTTGCCTGTTATGAGGGAGCCGAGTGTGTGTGGATAAGACGTCAGCGCCTTGCGGAGGGAGATGGAGAGCGACGGAGAGAAAGAGAGCAAACAGAAGAGAAATAAATGATTATTTTGCCAGACAACATTCCTTCTGAGAAAGGGGATGAGAAAAAGACAAGGAGGACAAGGGAGGGATTGTGGGGGTGAGAGGGACAGACGGCAGGCTTGAAAGCAGAAGATGTAATAATGCGGAGAACAGGAGGAAAAAGCAGACTGTCAGGGGTTTCTCTGGGATCTGCCCGCCGCTTTATTTCTCACACAGAGCCGTATGATTAGGTTGCCGGTCCCAGGCTGTCAAAAGACAACCTTTCGAGAGAAGGACGGCTGGCTTGAAGGAGAGAGCTCATAGGAGAAGAGGACAGACTTTAGGCTCTGAGCGTGACCTGTGAGGCCGTCGTGTGCTTCATCGCATAATGCTAGATTATTCAGCTATGGCAGAATGACTTCGTTTAGCCAAGCTGACATTTAAACAGTACGGTTTATGCATATGCATGTTTGAAGGGAGCTGAGGTCTTGCTTTCTTGTTGCAAATTAGTTGTGCAACAACTTTTTGGATCCTCTCGCTGAATCAAACAGGCTGTTGCTACTGTTTCCTTAAGACTTATGCAAATGACCTCTGTTGTAATTGGCTACTGAACTACATAGAAATATCAAAGAGATTTAGAAAAGCATTTAGCACAAAGGACTGGAAAAATGTTTCAGGGATGCTCAATATATCTGTACCATATGTGCTGTATTTGATTTATTTCTATCCAATGGAATTGTGAATTTATATATCACAACTTTAAAATGTACAGTACGAAATACTGATATTTTTAAAGATCTGGTAAAAAATCACATTTAACAGTGTAATCAAATTGTATATTTATAGATCATACATCAGCCAGTATTAGATCATACTTATATATTTACAAATTATAATGTATATATAAATCATATTCTGTGCTTGTATTTCCCTTGTTTTAAATAACCTTAATGTAATTTAACTTTCGCATAAAATTAAAGTAAAAAAAAATACTAAAAATTGCAAACACAGTTAAATGTAATCTTGGCAAATTTCAAAATGAATATCTGTTTATTATACTGTATATTAAAATGTTTTGATGCCTAGTTCACTTCTAGCATAACATTTTATTGTATTTTATTTTTCATTTATTTAGACAAAGCATGGAATTTGAATATTGTGACAGATAATTTTAGTTTGATTATTATTATTATTATTATTATTATTATTATTATATACAATGAGTTAACTATAAAAATTGAGTAATTATAAAATAATTATTGGCTTATTTAAAAAATGTATATATATATATATATATATATATATATACAAAATTACAATTAAAATCAGTACACCCCTATCTGATTGGTCAGATATGACTTAAGCATTAAGAAAAAGTGTACTGTCTATTGGCCTGCTGCCTAAAAAAAAAATCACTCAGAAATTACTAGTAAAAAATTTATTTATTTTTAAGTAGAAAGACTGAATGAGTTTTTTTTTTTTTAAATAAAACACCTCAATAATCTTCTATTTTTTTACAAATTCGAAAAAAGCAGCACATTTTTACAGTGTGTCCATGACATGGCAATTCATGAAATACTATAACTGCCGTATTATATGCCTATTTCGGTCCAATTGTCTCACTCTATCCAGTCACCCTCAGCTCCTCCACCATGCACACACACATACACACATGTTCAAACAGAGGCAGCTTTCATTCCAGAAGGTCAAGAGCAGCTCCTCAGTTCTACTTGCATGCAGAGAGTCATAAATTAAGAGCAGGCAGAGAGCGCCACAATCAGCCAATTAACTCAGAATCCAGAAAGGCCAATGCAATTTCATCTCCACACAACTGCTCTGGCCGCAGATTCATTAAAGCTGACTGACCGGCGTTCCCAAGCAAGCTGCCTCGACTCACACACAGTGCGACACCGCTCACCACACCCTGCACAAATACCAAAATACAGGGGAACCTGTACAAAATAGGAAGCGTAAAATGTGTCAGTCAGTCAGAATCAAAGCAGAGGGCTATGAATGAAAGATTGAGTCAGCTCACATTAAAAATCATTATATATCATTGTGGTGTGATACTCGAGAATATATTTCTTGAGATGATTTCTTGAAAATGTTCTTATTTAAGACAAAGTGAAAGGCAAGTTCAAACAAAGCACATTGTATAGCCCAACCTCTGACTATATAGGCATAAAATCTTGTCCTCTCTAAAGTCTGCCCATTTTGACAGGAAAAGACTGTCTGAGTGATTAAATGTGAACTGATAATGCCACAATAATAGACCACTGTGGAAAAAAAAAACTTGAATAATGACTAATGAAGTAGCTCTGATGCAGAAAAACAAAGGATAAATAAACTTTCTGTCTGTTCAAAATAAATAAAAAAAATCTATATTTTACAGACATAGCTCAGAAAACAGAAGAATTCATAAATACTAAATATTAAATAACACTGAGGTAATTGTACAGTCATTTTCGTAATAATAAATGTCTCAAAAAACAGTGAAATAAAAAAATATGCTTATTTGTGAACGTTAATGTTAATATTGTGAGGTTATAGTAATACTCATAAATGTAGTACGTACAGATACATTTGGAGTAATTAATTGCTCACCAAGCCTGCATTTATTTGATCAAAAATGTATCAAAGATACAGTTAATTGTGAAAAATTATTCACATTTATAACAACTGTATTCAATTTTTTATTTTAATTTCATAATGTCATTTATTCTTTGTGATGGCAAAGCTGTACTATGAATTTTCAGCAGCCATTTCCTCAGTGCATGATCTTTCAGAAAGCATTCTAATATGATGTTTTAAAAACATACACAAAATGCACAAAAAGGTCATCCCTGCATTTGAATTTGGCACAACACTGCATAAATGTAATTGAACAGGCTCTCTTGCTCTGAACAACAACACAAAGAAATGAACTGAAGCAAATAAGGAGACTGGTCTGGGCTTGTGTTAGAAAAAGACATGTTTTCCAGACCTGATCCTCACTCTATCGCTCATGTTTTTTAAGTTCAGCGTTACTCCTATCCAATCGGCTGGGTTTTAATTACCTTACAGCCGCCATGTGTTTTGGTCTTATTTACTCTCAACACTCTCTGAAACAAGGCATCAATAATTCTCTAAGAACATTTTCATGTAAAATGCCCACACTGTTTTTTTTCCAACCTCTAGTTTTTTTCGCTATGCGAGATGTGAGGATACTAATTGCAAGAGTGACATCTCTTTTAAATGGCCAAGGTCTTTATTTTCTCTAAATGGAAAAAGAAACAAACAACACTTTCATATTGATTTACAGTCCATTTCTTTAATAAATTGTTTCTCTATTCAGCTTTTGCATCCTTGTTCTTTCCCATCAGGCTTTGCTGCTGTCTTCACTGTCTACACTTCCAGGCTCATTACAGCTGATAATGATTGACAGATCACTGTAGTTTTTATGCGGACAGCAACACCGGTTCTAGTGAGAAAATTGTAGCCTCTGGAATATAACGTTAAAATACAAAACTGCTATATAAGTAAATATTGCAATCAAGCTGCGTCACTGTTATGGGTTGTCTTTATGCAAAACCACCCGGCGTATTTATCCAATACAGGCCTGGATATTAATTCAAGGGTGTTCTTGTTTGAAATTGAGCCATTGCGCCATATGAGACCGTGTTTAATGCTGTGAAGTGATGGCACATGCTGCGACGGTTCGCCTGGAGGAGCTCAAGCATGAAGGAAGAGGATTTGAGCTACATAAAGCCATCCTAACCGACTATAATATCCACCATAAACAGAACAGCTAGCCGAAAGTCACGTCCTCAAGAAGCACTTTTGCACGATAAAACACTATGTTATGGACGGAGGGAGTGCTGTGTTGAACTTAATTTCTTTGAAGGATAAAAATGAGTTTTTAGCTTCTCTGGGGCTCGTAGAAGTTCGAGCACCAGCCGTTTGATCAAAACACAATTGCTTTGGAAGGAACGTGTGATTACGAAAAGATGAAAAAGAAACGCCGTCAAAGGAGACCGATGCTCAGTGACTTTATGAAGGAACATTTGGTGCAGATCCATTTCAGAGACTCACCCTTAAGCCGAAATGTTTCATTCATGCTATTATCATGAAAACACACCGCCTTAAAGCGGTGTTCAATATTACAGCCTGCGAGAGAACATTCGGTATGCATCATTTCACCCCGATCAAAAGCGGTTTTACTCAAAAACGCAACACTGCCGAACTATTTTGAGTTTTTTTTACAGAGCTTGGGCCCTAGAGAAAGGTGAGCAGGTGGCACTAGCTGGCGTAAGACCTGTTCAAAAACCCCATCCTTCCCTCGTCTTCGAGAAGCCGGAGATGGCTCAGAGCACGAGGGAGGAGCCGGGGGGCAACGCTTAATATTTCAACACAAGCCTCACTGTGAAGGCCTGACAGGTAGAGGGCCAGGTGTTGGCAGCGTTGCCACAGAAGCTGTATGCAAACGTCTCTGGAGCTTAGCCAGATATATGCATGCAGAGTGAGCAGACAGTCTGAGTGTGGGAGCTGGAAAGACGGGTAAAAGAATGAAAAGAAGATATAAAATTCCTTCCGAGATGGCCCGCATGTGCTCATTTTTTTCAATAATGATTTGGGACGGAGAATGGGAGATGATATAAGCTTTTATGGCTGCTGTTAATCTTGTATTAGGAAGGCACATCGCTGGGAACAAGTGGCATAAATGTCACCTATTCCAGCTACTGGTATCTGGGGAAAACAAGTTTTTCTCTAGTAGGAGTAAAGCACACTCATATCGCCAATGTGGCAAGAAGTAAAAGTATTGGAAAAATGCAGAGATTACACCAAACTCGTGTCCAAGGTGGTTTGAACAATCCGGAATTGACTCACTATGTACATTAAACACAGCTGAAATTAAACTTGACTTGAATCAGATATTTACTGAAGCATGTGAACAGGGCTAACAGTCGGAATATAGACTAACAGTATAGGGCTAACAGTAGGAATATATTTAATATAGTTTTAGCTGACAGAATTCAAATATATCTTATATAATGATTTTGACATTTATATTTTAAAAGTGAGAACATTACAGTATATGAATAACTGACCTGTGAATGGCTCTTCACCATGAAAACAATCAAAACAGTGCATTTTTCTGTGTATCCTTACTTTAACATGTTTTAAATTTTCCTGTATCAGTTTTTGTTTACTGCCCCAACTTAATTTCATATATAGCTCCTGAATATTATTTAGATGTTTTAATTAAATTGTAACATTCATTTAAAAATGTAAATTATAAAATGTAATAATTAAATATTTCATTATTTTATATGTAACTATTTATGTATCATTTCAATAAAAAAAATATTTTACTGCTGACAGTTAACACACACACACACACAAACAAGATAAGTTAAAATGTACAGCTTTTCAACACTAATTACATTGTGTTCTTCAAAATTGTACAGGGATTTTTCAAAATATCTTCTTTTGTGTTCCATAGAATGAAGGAAGTATTACTAGTTTGGAATGACATGAGGGTGAGTAAAATGTCATGCAGTTTTATTTATGCATTTTTTTATTGTCCCTTTTCATTTCAGATATAGTTCCTGCATATTATTTACATAATAAAATATGTATAAGAAATAGTTTTCAGTAAAGAAAGCAAGTTTCATGTGAGATCAAACAAGGGTCGTGTTCAGAGTTGCCGTGGCGACTGCTGAATCACAAGCTGGATGAAACCTTGTACATTTGCCTTCCAGCATTAACATCCTTGGTTGACCAGACCTCTATGTAACTCGACAGAACCCAACACTTATGTTCAGAGGAGCAGAAACTCAAAATCACCATATGCATGACTGCCATTTTATATATGCATATGCAAATGCTCAGCAGCTGAGAGTAAACCGTATCTCAACAGAGAAAGAAAGCAGAGATAGGCGATAAACGCATATGGGAAATTTCTAATCTGCTCACGTAACTGAGGTGAAACCGAGGAACGTGATTGAATTCTGAGATACAGAGAGCGGTTACGTAACGCCAACGGCCGCTTGTCACAGATGCACCCAGACCCCCGTAACATTTTGATTTCCAGAGTTTAGCACATGGAACTTGTCGGCGTGCGTGACACGGGCCGGTTCCCTCCACCTTTACTTTACTACATTGAGTCACAAAGGTGAAGGATCACCCTGCTTGAGGAGGTTCTACAACGTTTGGCAGAAGTCAAAACTTTTGTATGCTGATTACGGACGTGATTGAATTCTGAGATACAGAGAGCGGTTACGTAACGCCAACGGCCGCTTGTCACAGATGCACCCAGACCCCCGTAACATTTTGATTTCCAGAGTTTAGCACATGGAAGTACTTCCAGGTCACGCCTTCCGTCCCCTGAGCCCGAACTTGTCGGCGTGCGTGACACGGGCCGGTTCCCTCCACCTTTACTTTACTACATTGAGTCACAAAGGTGAAGGATCACCCTGCTTGAGGAGGTTCTACAACGTTTGGCAGAAGTCAAAACTTTTGTATGCTGATTACGAAAGGACATTAGTGCACGCGAGTGAGGACCTCCAACCAGGGAATGCGTCAAATATTTTTCATCTCCGCATGAAAAAGGTAAGAAGGTGCAGGCATCTGTCAGCGAGTGAGGTGTTTCTTCTCGAGCCTGAGTGCTCTTTCTGTATTCCACGAGGACTAAGAACCTCAGAGGTTTCTTTATGCGAGCCAGATGGTGTCGCATTCAGAGCATTCTTCCTGCGCTGTCCTCATCTCAACCTCCATGCAACAAAAGTCTGAGAACAACTTGGCAGATGAACAAGAATTATAACCTTAAAGCCTGGGAACATCTCGTCAGTGCTTCTGAACGGAACATTATTCAGCCTTGTAGGACACTTTGCTTGATCAAATCATTGTTGTTGGTTCTGGAACAACATTTAGCAAGAACAAATATAGTACAAACCTTATCACTACTACGCATAACCTGATGGTTTTTAAGGTTACAATTCTCGTTCATGTGCCAAGTTTTGCTCAGACTGTTAATACATCAAAGTTGACACGATAGGTTAACAAGTCAATGACATGATGCTCTTTTTTCACCATTTAAACGTCTGGATAAAATATTTTAATGTTTTTGAAAGAAGTCTTTAAAAAATAGTAATATTGTAAAATATTATTATTTCAAATTAAAGTATTCTATTTTAATGTATAATGTATAATGCACTTTATTCCTGTCATGCAAAGCTGAATTTTCAGCAACTCTAGACTTCAGTGTCACATGATCCTTCATTCCAATACGCTGTTTTGCTGCTCAAGAAACATTTCTTCTTATTATTAATGTTAAAAACTCTGCAGTGCAGACTAATACTTTTTGTGAAAACCTTAATACCCCCCCCC